>NC_092227.1:84009011-84046511 GCF_036320965.1 Panulirus ornatus
ACAATACGACACACGTACAGTGTTAGGGGAGGGAGAGAGGAACAGGGTAATAGTATGTGACGAAAGAGGGAGGATCCGGTAGTGCTTTTGAAAATACGTCTGATCTGGATTGCAATGTTGGTGTTGCAAGTCGGTAAAGGATTTTAGCTAGAAATGGAGGACGACATTTCTGTAAATGTGTTGCGGTCTCAGAGCGTAATTTACGCTCGACTAACATGACATACAGAGTGGATAAACACCGTGAACGAATGTAAGCACACACACACACACACACACACACACACACACACACACACACACACACACATACAAACACGGGCCTTCGTAATGTAGAGGTTAGCGTAACCAACCCAACTCAAGTGTTCTTCCTCCCTTTGAAGACTAGTAGTTAAATGGGTACTTGGCATAGGCTGGTGTGTGTGTGTGTGTGTGTGTGTGTGTGTGTGTCTGTCTGTCTGTCTGTCTGTGTAAACACATGAGGCAAGACGAGTGCCAAACTCTCTCCCCATAACACACCAGCTGTGATCACAAGTGATCACCACACACACACATCTTTCGTGTTACGAATAATCTTAACAATTCGTAACATAAACTACACTTGAGTTAACTACCCAATTTATCTCGCCAATTGTTTCTTTCAACGTCGTAAGGACGATAATCATTATCTATTCCTATTAATCGTCAATCTTAAAGAAATAGAACTACATCTGATAAGGAAAGGAGGAAGAGGATGTCTTATAAACCATATGATCTTCGGTGCCATAATCTTCGGTTTCATAATCTTCCGTACCATAATCTTCGGTTTCATAATCTTTGGTCCCAAAATCTTCGCTTCCATAATCTTCCGTACGATAATCTTCGGTCCCATAATCTTCAGTACCATGATATTCGGTCCCATAATCTTCGCTTCCATAATCTTCGGTCCCATCATCTTCGGTCCCATAATCTTCGCTTCCATAATCTTCGGTTCCATAATCTTCCGTCGCATAATCTTCGGTTCCATAATCTTCGGTCCCATAATCTTCGCTTCCATAATCTTCGCTTCCATAACCTTCGCTTCCATAATCTTCGGCCCCATAATCTTCGGTACCATAATGTTCGCTTCCATAATCTTCTGTCCCATAATCTTCGGTCGCATAATCTTCGGTTCGCCTAGAGTCCTGATGGTCGGTCATAAGGCACACGCGAGGGGGGGGGCGTCAACAGTAAAAATACCCCTTAATCCTCCCTTGGCTGCGTACAGGCAGGTACGTGTTAACCGAGGAGGAGGAGGAGGAGGAGGAGGAGGAAGAGGAGGGAGATAAATGGTGCCTGTGGTGAGGAAGAGGAGGAGGAGGAGGAGGGAGATAAATGGTGCTTGTGGTGAGGAAGAGGAGGAAGAGGAGGAGGAGGAGGGAGATAAATGTGGTGCTGTGGTGAGGAAGAGGAGGAGGAGGAGGAGGAGGGAGGTAAATGGTGCTTGTGGTGAGGAAGAGGAGGAAGAGGAGGGAGATAAATGGTGCTTGTGGTGAGGAAGAGGAGGAGGAGGAGGAGGAGGAGGGAGATAAATGGTGCTTGTGGTGAGGAAGAGGAGGAAGAGGGGGAGGAGGGAGATAAATGGTGCTTGTGGTGAGGAAGAGGAGGAGGAGGAGGGAGATAAATGATGCTTGCGGTGAGGAAGAGGAGGAAGAGGAGGAGGAGGAGGGAGATAAATGGTGCTTGTGGTGAGGAAGAAGAGGAGGAGGAGGAGGGAGATAAATGGTGCTTGTGGTGAGGAAGAGGAGGAAGAGGAGGAGGAGGGAGATAAATGGTGCTTGTAGTGAGGAAGAGGAGGAGGAGGAGGAAGATAAATGGTGCTTGTGGTGAGGAAGAGGAGGAAGAGGAGGAGGAGGAGGAGAGAAATAATATCCAACACCGTAGCACCGGCGTACGAATTCCCTGAGCAAAGCCGTGTATGATATTGCTCATACATCTCTATATAGGAGTGCATGACTCACTATACAGAGAGGCGCGAGTTGACCCCCCCTTGTGTGATCTGTCCTTTGATGATGATATCTGCTGTTATATCCATGAACTTTTGAGTTGACTCGCTCACAAAAGAGATATCATCGCTCTGTGTCTCACGATTATTGGGGGGGGGGGGGGGGGGCGCACGGTCAATTTGTTTGAATTTTACTCAAAGAGTCTCTTGTTGTTAACGTCCAAGACGACGGTCCTGACTCAGAATTGTTAGTATGGACTCAGAATTGTTAGTATGGACTCAGAATTGTTAGTATGGACTCAGAATTGTTAGTATGGACTTAGAATTGTTAGTATGGACACAGAATTGTTAGTATGGACTCAGAATTGTTAGTATGGACACACAATTGTTAGTATGAACACAGAATTGTTAGTATGGACACACAATTGTTAGTATGGACACAGAATTGTTAGTATGGACTCACAGTTGTTAGTATGGACACAGTATTGTTAGTATGGACACAGAATTGTTAGTATGGACACAGAATTGTTAGTATGGACTCAGAATTGTTAGTATGGACACAGAATTGTTAGTATGGACACAGAATTGTTAGTATGGACACAGAATTGTTAGTATGGACTCAGGTTTCTTAGTATGAACACAGAATTGTTAGTATGGACACAGAATTGTTAGTATGGACACAGAATTGTTAGTATGGACTCAGAATTGTTAGTATGGACTCAGAATTGTTAGTATGGACTCAGGTTTCTTAGTATGAACACAGAATTGTTAGTATGGACACAGAATTGTTAGTATGGACACAGAATTGTTAGTATGGACACAGAATTGTTAGTATGGACTCAGGTTTCTTAGTATGAACACAGAATTGTTAGTATGGACACAGAATTGTTAGTATGGACACAGAATTGTAAGTATGGACACAGGTTTCTTAGTATGAACACAGAATTGTTAGTATGGACACAGAATTGTTAGTATGGACACAGAATTGTTAGTATGGACACAGAATTGTTAGTATGAACACAGAATTGTTAGTATGGACACAGAATTGTTAGTATGGACACAGAATTGTTAGTATGGACTCACAGTTGTTAGTATGGACACAGTATTGTTAGTATGGACACAGAATTGTTAGTATGGACTCAGGTTTCTTAGTATGAACACAGAATTGTTAGTATGGACACAGAATTGTTAGTATGAACACAGAATTGTTAGTATGGACTCAGGTTTCTTAGTATGAACACAGAATTGTTAGTATGGACACAGAATTGTTAGTATGGACACAGAATTGTTAGTATGGACTCAGGTTTCTTAGTATGAACACAGAATTGTTAGTATGGACACAGAATTGTTAGTATGAACACAGAATTGTTAGTATGGACACAGAATTGTTAGTATGGACTCAGGTTTCTTAGTATGAACACAGAATTGTTAGTATGGACACAGAATTGTAAGTATGGACACAGGTTTCTTAGTATGGACACAGAATTGTTAGTATGGACTCAGGTTTCTTAGTATGAACACAGAATTGTTAGTATGGACACAGAATTGTTAGTATGGACTCAGAATTGTTAGTATGGACACAGAATTGTAAGTATGGACACAGAATTGTTAGTATGGACACAGAATTGTTAGTATGGACACAGAATTGTTAGTATGGACTCAGAATTGTTAGTATGAACACAGAATTGTTAGTATGGACTCAGAATTGTTAGTATGGACACAGAATTGTTAGTATGGACACAGAATTGTTAGTATGGACACAGAATTGTTAGTATGGACACAGAATTGTTAGTATGGACACAGAATTGTTAGTATGGACTCAGAATTGTTAGTATGGACACAGAATTGTAAGTATGGCGCCTGGAAGTATCCCACACACTCTGTGTGTCAGTAGGTTGTTGTTGACAGCAGCTGACCAGGGTATTTACCCACTCTTGCTCTCGATCTACTGACGATTGCTGCTAGAGGAATCTTGTACCGTCCTTGTGTCTCATGAGAAGTACTGCCTCTTGCCAGCTGCCTCGGGTAAGCTACCAGGCTTAACTTAACGTGTTTTTTTTCCTTATGCCACAATGTGCAGCAGCAGCAGCGAGGGGAGTTGGTGATAGCTTGAAAAAATAATAAACAATTGCTAAGCGGAATTACATTTTCTTGTCAGTTCTTTTTTCTTTTATTCAGACAGCCCAGTCGTGGACCAATCAGGTCTCGTGTTGTGTGTCTTTCTCATGTAAATCTCATGTAATTCTTACCTTCTTTATTTTCTTTCTCTTTTTTCACATTTTATTCTTCTAGATCCTTCTTTTGCTCTATTTTTCTTCTTCTCTTCGTCTTCATTTTCTGTATCTTGCCTTCACATTCTATTCCTAGCATGTCCTTTTACTCTATTTTTCTTCTTCTCTTCTTCATTTTCTATATCTTGTCTTCACACTTAATTTTCCCAGCATCTTCTTTTACTCTATTTTTCTTCTCTTCGTCTTTATTTTCTATATCTTGTCTTCACACTCTATTTTCTCAGCATCTTCCTTTAGTCTGTTTTCCTTCTTCTCTTCGTCTTCATTTTCTATATCTTGTCTTCACACTCTATTTTCCCAGCATCTTCCTTTACTCTGTTTTCCTTCTTCTTTTCGTCTTCATTTTCTATATCTTGTCTTCACACTCTATTTTCCCAGCATCTTCTTTTACTCTATTTTTCTTCTTCTCTCCTTCATTTTCTGTATCTTGTCTTCACACTCTATTTTCCCAGCATCTTCTTTAACTCTGTTTTCCTTCTCTTCTTCTTTATTTTCTGTATCTTGTCTTCACACTCTATTTCCCAGCATCTTCCTTTACTCTGTTTTCCTTCTTCTCTTCGTCTTCATTTTCTGTATCTTGTCTTCACATTCTATTTTCCTAGCATGTCCTTTTACTCCATTTTTCTTCTTCTCTTCGTCTTCATTTTCTACATCTCGTCTTCACACTCACGTTTCCAACATCTCTTTCTTTACGCTAATTTCCTCTCCCTTTCGTCTGTATGTTCACTCTTCAAGACTTGGTCTCGACAAGGCCTCCTACCCTAACTAGAGACTTGAGCAGTGTATTGAAACCCCCACATTTGCTCCTCATTCATACCAAGTCGAAGTTTTGAACGCTTATTGTGCGAAGTGAGGGATGGAGGGGTGTGGGAGGAGAGGAACGCTTGTTGTACGGGGTGAGGGGAGGTGGGTGAGCGGATGGGTGAGGAGGAGGGATGAGGTGAGGTAAATGGAGCTTGGAAGAGATCTCAAGAGACCCTCCGCGTCTTCCTCTTGATGATGCACTTGACGTAGTAAAGTTAACGCACTTTGGCAGACCGACATCACAGGCTCTTCAGTCCTCCTAACTCCTTGTGATGACACACACACACACACACACACACACACACACACACACACACACACACACACACACACACATTCTTATAATTTTCCAAAAGAAGGAGCAGAGGGGGGGGGGGGGGGGGGGGGGGGCAGGTGAGGATATTCCCTTAGAGGCCCAGTCCACTGTTCTTAGCGCTACCTTGCTAACGCGGGAAATGGCGAATAGTTTGAAAGAAAAAGAAAAGATATATATATATATATATATATATATATATATATATATATATATATATATATATATATATATATAAAGATATATATATATATATATATATATATATATATATATATATATATATATATATATATATATATATATATATATATATATATTCATTTATTCATTATTATTTATTATACTTTGTCGCTGTCTCCCGCGTTAGCGAGGTAGCGCAAGGAAACATGAAAGAATGGCCCAACCCACCCACATACACACGTCCGCACACGCACATATACATACCTATACATTTCAACGTATACATATATATACATACACAGACATATACATATATACACATGTACATAATTCATACTTGCTACTTTTATTCATTCTCGTTGCCACCCCGCCACACATGAAATGACAACCCCCTCTCCCTGCATGCGCGCGAGGTAGCGCTGGGAAAAGACAACAAAGGCCACATTCGTTCACACTCAGTCTCTAGCTGTCATGTATAATGCACCGAAACCACAGCTCCCTTTCCACATCCAGGCCCCACAAAACTTTCCATGGTTTACCCCAGACGCTTCACATGCCCTGGTTCAATCCATTGACAGCACGTCGACCCCGGTATACCACATCGTTCCAATTCACTCTATTCCTTGCACGCCTTTCACCCTCCTGCATGTTCAGGCCCCAATCGCTCAACATCTTTTTCACTCCATCTTTGCATCTCCAATTTGGTCTCCCACTTCTCGTTCCCTCCACCTCTGACACATATATCTTCTTTGTCAATCTTTCCTCACTCATTGTCTCCATGTGACCAAACCATTTCAAGACACCCTCTTCTGCTCTCTCAGCCACACTCTTTTTATTACCACACATCTCTCTTACCCTTTCCTTACTCACTCGATCAAACCACCTCACACCACATATTGTTCTCAAACATCTCATTTCCAGCACATCCACCGTCCTCCGCACAACTCTATCTATAGCCCACGCCTCCCAACCATATAACATTGTGGGAACCACTATTCCTTCAAACATACCCATTTTTGCTTTCCGAAATAATGTCTCGCCTTCCACACATTTTTCAACGCTCCCAGAACTTTCGCCCCCTCCCCCACCCTGTGACTCGCTCCCGCTTCCATGGTTCCATCCGCTGCCAAATTCACTCCCAGATATCTAAAACACTTCACTTTATCAAGTTTTTCTCCATTCAAACTTACCTCCTAATTGACTTGTACCTCAACTCTACTGTACCATGGAGTAGTGTGATCATATTATATACATATATATATATATATATATATATATATATATATATATATATATATATATATATATATATATATGTATATATATATATATATATATATATATATATATATATATATAGAGAGAGAGAGAGAGAGAGAGAGAGAGAGAGAGACAGACAGACAGACAGACAGATAGATAGATAGGTAGACAAATAGATTGATAGATAGATAGATAAAAATGAGAAAATGATATACCGTACGATATTCCAAGACACCACTCAAAAAAAGTGATCAAAAAAACTCCCGAGAACGGAAAAACGGGAGGAGAGGATGTCACTATAGGTGTACGACGGAAGTATTCTGACGGTATTGTTGAGGTGTTGAGGAGGGAGAGAGATGGGAAAAACTTTTGGAGTAGGTGTGGAGAGGTATTTCAGAAGCTGTGAGCGAAGAGTTTTGAGTTCTGCTTGAGGGCAGATCCTTGGAAAACGTATTCAACCAGTGCTGTCAGACGGCAGCTGGAGAGCGTCCTGGATAAGAATGACAAGAAGGAGATAGAGGTAAATAGCAAAGGAGATTCTCCGAGATGAAATGGAACAAACAAAAAACTTTTGAGTGTTGGTGGGAAAGGAGATCGTAAAGTATGATCATAAAGTAAATAAGTATAAGTAAGTGAAGAAGGCAGTAGTAGTCGTGAACTCATATTCAATAAAGATCTGCATGAACGAAGATGTGAAAGAACCTAGAAAAGATGAAGAATAAGTATTATTATACACAAAACCTCAATGAATAGCTGTTATGGAGACGTGACAATGACGAGTTCTGTGATACACAGCGGATATAGATTATGACCATCTTGGTCAACTGAAGGACATGCCCTAGTCACGGACGTCTTGGGCAAAGAATAATAAGGAAAACAAGAGAGAACACGAGAAATACGAAATTTACGTATATCGTCCCTAGTACCGATGGCTAATCTAGACCTCACATAGGAGACATTTTGGGAGACATATTTACTTGTCAGTCTTGCCGTGTGAATTATTGAATGGAGGCAGGATCGGCGTAGGTGGATGTTAAAGGTGGAGAGAGATAGTGTGTGTGGGGACTAAAGTAGAGGTGCTGAGAGACAGGGCATTGAGTCTCTATCTCCCAGTGCTCCTCCAGTGGGAGATTTCTCCAAGAGATGTTCCGCAGTGGAGGAGTGAGACACTAGTGGTACTAGGAGAAGGAAAAAGAACTTTATTCAAGAAGTATTTTCCCAGTACATGATTGAAACACTAGTGGTACAGGGAGAGGGAAAAAAGGACTTTTTTAAGAGCTGTTTCCCAGTACACCTTGTGCTCCATCTTACAACTAAACATCTCATTGGAAGACGATACTGCCTGATGTGTGACATAGCTTAGCGAACATCAATTGAAATAATGAATACATTCATTTTCCTTTGTCACGAACGAATGTAAACTTCAGAGACTAACGCCACGTACCGGCTGAATGGCTTCCGGCGTACCACTAATGAATGGTACGTGTACCATCATCAGCTGGAGGAACCACTACGGACGGGGACACGTACCATCATCAGCTGGGAGAACCACTACGGACGGGGACACGTACCATCATCAGCTGGGGGAACCACTACGGACGGGGACACGTACCATCATCAGCTGGGGGAACCACTACGGACGGGGACACGTACCATCATCAGCTGGGGGAACCACTACGGACGGGGACACGTACCATCATCAGCTGGGGGAACCAATTCTCTGAAGGCGTACGAGTAACACGACCGAGACGTACAAGATAACAGGAGAGAGTTGCTGTCTGTCTCCGCCTGGTGTAGCGCACCTCTCTCTCTCTCTCTCTCTCTCTCTCTCTCTCTCTCTCTCTCTCTCTCTCTCTCTCTCTCTCTCTCTCTCTCTCTCTCTCTCTCTCTCTCTCTCTCTCTCCATCTATCTATCTATCTATCTTGCAGCGTCCAAGTCCACTACTGCCAGTGACCCAGGTGTCTTGTGTCCTGGAGAGGACTTCAAACAGTCAAAATAAAACGACGTCAAAAGCCACAGCGGTCGCGTTGCCTCGACTTAAATTTCGTGGAAGAAAACGGCGACCGTCAAGTTTACTGTTGTCGTCGTTTAGGGAAAATTTCTGACGAGTTTACGATGAGACGTCAGGGGCAAGAGAGTGTTAAAGTCTCCTGCAGCTGTGGGTCATAGTTCTAATGAGTGACGCAGGGTCATGGGCCTTGGGAATGTTGTGCTTAAGGGTGCTTGTGTTCCTGCAGTTGGCTCAGCTGAGTGTGTACAGCAGTTATGAGTCCTGGGGCATCGGGAGAGACGCCTGGGAGGATGAGGTGGGAAAATAGGGGGAAAATGAGCTGAGAAATGTGTGTGTATGTTTACGAATGTTGGTAGAACATTGCTTGAGCTGTGCTGGTCGCGTCTAGAGAGACACACGTACATATAAACCCTCGGGAGGAAGATACAAAACACAAGAGATTATTCCATGCTACTGGATCAGTGAGGGGAATTGCTTGGCTGGGAACGACACCTTTTGTGACAAATTACATTGATGAGGAGAAATGTTTTTCGTACCCTTGACATGTAGCATGAAATTTCCCTAGAGTGAGCACACACACACACACACACACACACACACACACACACACACACACACACACACACTCCAAGAGAAGAACGAACAGACTCCAGGACAATGGAACGGCCATCTGAGATCCCAGTCCTCCAAGGCTGGAAAAAGAGTAAAGTCTTCAAGGTCGTGATGACGAAGCTACCGTGATCCAGGTACTGTCGCCTCTCTAGAACTGATGAAGGACATAACGAAATGAAACAAATGAAGTCTAGACAGCCCCAGATGACGGCCGCTCACACGACACCGTCTGGATTGCACCATTGGTGTCCAACGTCTGGAAGGTCATGGCACTTATTGCCACCCGGGTAGAATAACTCACTCTGATGTCACCTTAACGTAGTTACTCAACCAAGAAACTCGTTCCACACACTGACGGAAACGGTGCATTTGACCACGCACGGGAACTCGAAACTGAAACAACACGACATACGTTTCTATGGATACTAATGCAGACCAGACGGATCCCAGGTCCAATCGAGGTGGGTTAGCCTTAATGCTGCTCAAAAATGGAAAAAAAAGTATGCAGATTTCTCAAATGCAGTAGAATACAAGGATAACAAAGCAAAGGCTCTATCGCCTCACCACCCTTCACTCCCTCCGGCAACACGCCGGACGGAAAACAGATGGAAAAAAATATCTTGCAGGATAGAGAAAAAATACCTTGCAGGATCTGTATGCCTGAGGGAAAGTTTTATGCGAAAGTCATATGGTAAAATGAACATGAATATATCATGCTTCCCTTCGCTTCTGTTATAATGACATTAGCCTCCCGACTTTCCATGTCTATATCAATCCATATATTGAAGATTGACGCAAAAACTATAAGTGAATTTACTCTCTCAAAGCAGGTGACATGAGTTGATCAATGTGGCTATATTATCTCAGCATTTATAAGCACATCTTAAATTTCTGTGTGCTGTCCACGTTCACGGGATCATCACTCAGCTCATTCAAGTGTGTGTGTGTGTGTGTGTGTGTGTGTGTGTGTGTGTGTGTGTGTGTGTGTGTGTGTGTGTCCCTGATTAGCTGACTAACTGATCGTTCCTTAACAATATACCCCTGACGAATCTATGGTAAAGTATTAGATTTTTACCTTCCTCGTCCACAATATTCGTCTCTACGTTACATTGCGTCTTCGTTCTCATCCAGCCATACTCGTTCCAAGCTCACAAACGTCTCACAAACATTGGCTGGCTAACGTGTTGCTTATTCACCCGTCACTACACGTCTCGAAGGTCCTTTACTCCTTCACGTCTTTGACTGAACCATCCCTCACTCTTTCTCTAAACATTCCCTTCAGTGCTTGAGGCTGGCGATGCCTCCGTCTCCCACTCCTTCGCTGAAGATTTCACAGAACATTTCACCACAGTACCTCTGTTGATGGCCACTGGACTCCATTTTCTAATCTGCTTTGTTACCATAGAAAACGTGTAGGTAGGTGTAGTTTCAACAACTATTTGTCTTATTCAAGTCCTCTCTGGTCTCTGCTTCTCCTCTTAACTTCTTCATTTACCACATACTCAAACGTAAATATTTGATGATCACTTTCTCCAACCTGTGTGTGTGTGTGTGTGTGTGTGTGTGTGTGTGTGTGTGTGTGTGTGTGTGTGTGTGTGTGTGTGTACTACTGAGATGGAAATGTCAAAAGACGAGAGTTGTTTTCGCGGTAGGGTTGTGTTGATGTGCGTCTTTGCGATGGCTTTGTGTTGTGACAGGTTCGGGTGTTTGTGTTGCACGGTTTGTGTTGCTCTACTGGGAATACGTTCGCGTGGTATCTTGTAGTAATGGAATGTGTTGGTGTTGAGGGCAGGTTTGTGTTGTGGTGTTGTTCTTGTGGTCTTCTGAAAGGTTCGTGCGCGCGGTGTGAGCGTTGACGGTGTGGTAGGACCGTGTTGAAGGAGTGGTGAGTGAGGGTATCTCATCCTGCTGTGGTTATAATCAGAGTGACAGAAAAGATGACCTGACGGATGATGGCCCGACAGGAAACGTGGCTTGACAGAAGGGTATTTTGACAAAGTGGTGGCTTGACAGAAGGGTAGCGTGACAGAAGGATGGCTTGGCACTTGACCGAGGGGTAGCTTGACAAAGGAATGGCTTGACAGAAGGGTAGCCAGACAGAGGGGTGGCTGGACTGAGGGATAACTTGACAGAGGAGATTCATGAAGAGCGACGAACATTTAGGTCATGAACCATGTCAAGTCTGGGTGTCTCTCGTCCATCATTCTCCAGCTTCCTGTCTGTCTCCACATCCTTCCTTACACCTCACACATCTCACCCTCTCTGAACTATTCCTCCCTTTCGTAACTCTTTTGACCTCGCCCATACCGTCCTCTTTTATCTCGCTGTCATCTCAACCATCTCAGTCTCTCTCTCTGAACTGACTGTCAACCTTATCATTACCTTACATTTTCTTTCTTTTTTACTCCGAGTGACATGCAATCCTTTCTCTCGTGAAGCTAACCTCTCCTGTCTCTCCTAACTGACCTGACCCTTCGCAAAAGGCAGGTTTCCCGCCACTACAATGCTTTAAGATTTCCTTATTCCTTCCTCCTCTTTGTCTTTATTTCTTCTATCGTCTCTCTTTTTTTTTTTTTCAAGGTCTGCAGGCCTCGAAAAAGACCCATGTTCCACACTGGAGCCTTTCATAGAAAACAGACTATAGGTGGTAATAGATATAATTTAGTCTACCTCTATACATTGGAGTTCTAGGCACACATTGTCTTTACAACATGATTTCGATGGAAGGTAAGAAAATTCGTCTCCCACGTTGTTTTGATGGTAGAGCGGGTCCCTCAGCGTCTGTGTGAAGAGGTCTTCTGCCTCGTCCTTTGACACTGGGAGAAGCTTACTCTATGTTTTACCGGCATGTTGATGAGTTATTACGAAGCTGAGAGTGTAGACTCGACCTCCTCCCTTCAAGAGTCATGAGAAATGGAGCCGTAGCAGAAAACATGAGAGGGACTGCCATCTCATGCTTTCTATAAGACATCATGCATAAGAGTGGGATTGTTGTGTGATGTTTATCTATTGATCGACACAGCAAAAGCTGTCATAGGATGTCTTACGTATCCCAGCATGGGAGGTGGTTGCTATTAGATGCCTTCCATACGTCAGCATAAGAGGATCAATCATGTGATGCCTTCCATATGTAATCATAAGAGGATCAGCCATGTGATGCCTTCCATACGTCAGTATAAGAGGATCAGTCATGTGATGCTTTCCATACGTAAGCATAAGAGGATCAATCGTGTGATGTTTTCCATACGTCAACATAAGAGGATCAATCATGTGATGTTTTCCATACGTCAACATAAGAGGATCAACTGTGAGATGCCTTCCATACGTAAGCATAAGAGGATCAATCATGTGATGCCTTCTCTACGTCAACATAAGAGGATCAATCATAGGATCCCTTCCATACCGTCAACTGAACCGACTTAGGAGAGGAAGAAACATTACTCCTTCAAGAAACATGTGATCCTATGTATAGACCTGCACATGTAGGGCTCCTAACTCAGGCCATCACTAGGAAAAAAAAGTAATAATAGGAAATGGTTGCCATCTGGTTCCCTCAATCTGCAGTGCATGTAATACGTGGAACACTGTCAGAAATGCATTCAACCAAGCTCAGGTTAACTTTGGTCATGTTGCTAGAATGGTATAATATAAGACGCTCCATCACCATTTAGAGATAGTGAACTTGTAAAAGTCAGTTCAGCAACTTTAGAATAGCAAGCCCTTCAGCAGGAACTAAATTTTGATATAACTTTGCTCGGTGGAGACACAAGTTTGCCCTGGGAAGAGCTATTATGTCAACAAGTCCCCAGATGTTCCCAAAAGAAAACGGCATAATGTTTGAAGAAGACACGTGACCCATTTCTACCAATAGGAGCCACACTTTGTCGATTGTTGAGATCGGAGCCCCTCCGGACTTGCTTGCTTTCATAACTCAGACGTGTTCCACAAACCAGCATCCAGACTCATGCACACAACACGAGACACATTAATTATTACTTCGGGAGTTTATCAAACTGTTCGTGTGTGTGTGTGTGTGTGTGTGTGTGTGTGTGTGTGTGTGTGTGGGTAGGTGTGTGTGTGTGTGTGTGTGTGGGTGTGGGTGTTTGGGTGTTGTCCCTGGCAAGTGACAAGGACTTGAGAATTGATTTCTGTTGGAGTATTCACACACAGAGGGACTTCAGAATCATCATAGATTTCTCAACAGAAAATGGAGAAAAAAAATTATTTAGCGTTCTTGGAAAATATCATTAGAATTCCAATGGGCGAAAAAATGATCGTTTGTAGAACCAGATTGAACTCATCTGAGCTGGATTGAACCCAGCTGAACTGAATTGAACTCTGGTGATGTCCTGTTGACCCAATAGGGATGAACTTAATGGAGGATCATTACTCTCATATATTTTTTTTCCTGGTCCCAAATATTGAGAGACAGTCAGACAACTTCAAGTCAAAATAAGTTTACATACCTAATTTTTTTTGTGGGGCTAACTTAGTTTCACATTCTCGTGAGTTATCGTACAGTTAGTTTCACATTCTTGTGAGTTATCGTACAGTTAGTTTCATATTCTTGTGAGTTATCGCACAGTTAGTTTCACATTCTCGCGAGTTATCGTACAGTTAGTTTCACACTCTCGTTAGTTATCATACAGTTAGTTTCACACTCTCGCGAGTTATCGTACAGTTAGTTTCACACTCTCGTGAGTTATCGTACAGTTAGTTTCACATTCTCGTGAGTTATCGTACAGTTAGTTTCACATTCTCGTGAGTTATCGTACAGTTAATTTCATACTCTCGTGAGTTATCGTACAGTTAGTTCACACTCTCGTGAGTTATCGTACAGTTAGTTTCACACTCTCGCGAGTTATCGTACAGTTAGTTTCACACCTTCTTAAGTTATCGTACAGTTAGTTTCACACTCTCGTGAGTTATCGTACAGATATAGAAACCGAGAACCCTTGCGAGGCGTCGACGTGGGGAACATCGTAGCCACCCGAGACATGTTGTCGAACACGACACCCATCCTCGAGCCATGAACGAAAACTTTCGAGACTTTGCGAGTGAGTTCATAGTTCCGAAGTGTGTGTCGTCTCCTGCCAGATCGACTCAAAGCCCAGGTCATGTGGGAGAACAGTGCGAGAGTTCGGTAACAAGAATTCAGCTGATGTACTCCTCTTGCTCAACTGAATGTTTCAGTCGAGAACAAGACGTTTCATGACATCCCTCGAGTTCGAATTCCCCCCCCCCCCCCCCCCCCCCCCCCTGGTAGACGCCTTGTTGAAGCTGTGCCGAACGGTGTACCGAACCGTGTCTCTGCCAGTCGGAACAGCTTCGACCAAACGCTTCGAAAAGAAATTACATTTTACCAAGAATGTACTTGCGCAGTAGGGCTATGTACAGGGGCCACGACACCCTGAACACGTGTACATCAAGAGTACGTGTGGCAGATCCGGGACATCACGTACTCTACATAGCTGGAAGAGACATAACCAGACGGAAGATATATAGAACATGGCAATCATAGCATATCATGGTCGCATGACACTACCCGCTGATATGCAGGATAGATGAACAGCTGGGTTGACTGTGGGCCGAATGACGCAGCCAGGATTCGAACCTATGTCCCCAACCCAAGATGGCTCGCGAATGCATCACGGTCAGGAACGCTACCCACTATACCACGGAGATCTGACCATGCGAGCCAAAACTACCGACATTCGTAAACCAAGTCTGAGTGTACACGTCCGGCAAGACACACGTACATAAAGGGGTCATGTAAACAAGGTCATGCACACGTATAGCAGGAGTAAGAGGCATGAATCGTGGATCATGTAGGCATCGTCTTTCCCACCAGCTGTAGAGAAAGGAAGGGTTATTTTTTCCCCGTTATTTCTATTCTTTTTTTCCCCATCTTTTTTTTTCTTTAAGAATTTTGCAGTTACGTTTCATATCTTTATCTTTGACACTTGGCAAACTTAGTCTGTACACATATGGTTCATGCAAGAATAATAGTCCTCCTTCCTCCTCCTCCTCATCATCATCACTTCGCATCTATTCCCTCCAGTTAACGACCATTAGTACGAGTCTGGTCACTCCAACGGCCTCATTACACCCCCCACTAACAACTTCCTGTATCATCCCTCCTCCCTAATCCGTACCGCTGTGTGTGTGTGACGAGGATAAACTACGTTCCTAGGAGGTGAGAGGCGTCGGGGTGAATATTGTATTCCATTGATGTACATTTATGTTGGCCAGAGGATGTGGGTCCGTGAGATGCTTTAGCCACACACACACACACACACACACACACACACACACACACACACATACACACACACACGCTAGAATATGCATAGAGAAAGTCCAGAGGAAGGCAACAAACACGGGACCAGAATTGATAAATCTAAGCTACATGGAAAGGCTGAAGGCTTTGAATCTACCCACCTTGAAAGAGAGAGAGAGAGAGAGAGAGAGAGAGAGAGAGAGAGAGAGAGAGAGAGAGAGAGAGAGGACTGAGGGATGACCTGATCAACAAACTTTCAAAGTTTCAAAAAGAAGATCGACGAAGCTGCACAAAGGGACAGCCCTTTGAAAGAGGTAGGGAGAGAGAGCAACAAGACGACAAAACACGAGAGTAAGGAAGAAACTTGTACATAAGTTGTTGTTATCAAACCTCCCTCCAACTCAGGAGGTGCGGTGGGGGAGGGGCCTATGCTCTAGGGCGACCCTTTGGTGGTGATTCACCTAAGCACTTAGGCTGAGGACATGACTAATGCTGGCGGCGTTCATAAATTCAAGAGACTGTATGGCAGTAAGGCATGTTCAAGAGATGGGGCTCCCGCGAGTGCGAGTTGAACTCCTTCCCCGTACAGTACAGATGGGTAATTATGAATAGGTAGATATCCATGTCCCCGAGCACTCTAGAATGAGAGGGGCAGACACACCAGCATTGCTAGGTCGTATTTTCATATGTAGGAATTAAAAACATCTTTACATGATACAGTAACTGGGAACTGTGATCACATGACGCTTGTGGTTCATTACGTGGCGAATGGGGACATATGAATGAAACTAGACCTCCGTGGTGTAGCTGTTTGCGTTCCTGACCGTGACGCATTCACGGGCCACCCATGGTCGAATGTATAGGTTCGAATCCTGGTTGCGGCATTCGGTCCACAGTCCAACCCAGCTGTTCATCTACTCCTAGAGGTTAGTCGATGAAACGGTTACCTGGCTCAGGTTAGGGTATATATATATATATATATATATATATATATATATATATATATATATATATATATATATATATGTTGGGGATGAGAGAGCTTGGGAAGTGAGTCAGTTGTTGTTCGCTGATGATACAGCGCTGGTGGCTGATTCATGTGAGAAACTGCAGAAGCTGGTGACTGAGTTTGGTAAAGTGTCACCTCGATTCATCTCTCCAACTTGGCAATCTCCACCACCTCGTAATCATCTCTCTAACAATCCCTCACCTTGGCAATCTCCACCACCTCGATTCATCTCTCCAACTTGGCAATCTCCACCACCTCGTAATCATCTCTCCAACAATCCCTCACCTTGGCAATCTCCACCACCTCGATTCATCTCTCCAACTTGGCAATCTCCACCACCTCGTAATCATCTCTCTAACAATCCCTCACCTTGGCAATCTCCACCACCTCGATTCATCTCTCCAACTTGGCAATCTCCACCACCTCGTAATCATCTCTCCAACACTCCCTCACCCTTGGCAATCTCCGCCACTACGTAATCATCTCTCAACAATCCCTCACCTTGGCAATCTCCACCACCTCGATTCATCTCTCCAACTTGGCAATCTCCACCACCACGTAATCATCTCTCAACAATCCCTCAACCTTGGCAATCTACACCACCACGTAATCATCTCTCAACAATCCCTCAACCTTGGCAATCTCCACCACCTCGATTCATCTCTCCAACAATCCCTCAACCTTGGCAATCTACACCACCACGTAATCATCTCTCAACAATCCCTCAACCTTGGCAATCTACACCACCACGTAATCATCTCTCAACAATCCCTCAACCTTGGCAATCTACACCACCACGTAATCATCTCTCAACAATCCCTCAACCTTGGCAATCTACACCACCACGTAATCATCTCTCAACAATCCCTCAACCTTGGCAATCTACACCACCACGTAATCATCTCTCAACAATCCCTCAACCTTGGCAATCTACACCACCACGTAATCATCTCTCCAACACTCCTCACCCTTGGCAATCTCCGCCACTACGTAATCATCTCTCCAACACTCCTCACCCTTGGCAATCTCACCACCTCGTAATCATCTCTCAACAATCCCTCAACCTTGGCAATCTCCACCACCTCGTAATCATCTCTCCAACAATCCCTCACCTTGGCAATCTCCACCACCTCGATTCATCTCTCCAACTTGGCAATCTCCACCACCTCGATTCATCTCTCCAACTTGGCAATCTCCACCACCTCGATTCATCTCTCCAACTTGGCAATCTCCACCACCTCGTAATCATCTCTCTAACAATCCCTCACCCTTGGCAATCTCCGCCACTACGTAATCATCTCTCTAACAATCCCTCACCTTGGCAATCTCCACCACCTCGATTCATCTCTCCAACAATCCCTCACCTTGGCAATCTCACCACCTCGTAATCATCTCTTCAACAATCCCTCACCTTGGCAATCTCCACCACCTCGATTCATCTCTCCAACAATCCCTCAACCTTGGCAATCTACACCACCACGTAATCATCTCTCAACAATCCCTCAACCTTGGCAATCTACACCACCACGTAATCATCTCTCAACAATCCCTCAACCTTGGCAATCTACACCACCACGTAATCATCTCTCTAACAATCCCTCACCCTTGGCAATCTCCGCCACTACGTAATCATCTCTCTAACAATCCCTCACCTTGGCAATCTCCACCACCTCGATTCATCTCTCCAACTTGGCAATCTCCACCACCTCGTAATCATCTCTCCAACAATCCCTCAACCTTGGCAATCTACACCACCACGTAATCATCTCTCAACAATCCCTCAACCTTGGCAATCTACACCACCACGTAATCATCTCTCTAACAATCCCTCACCTCTGGCAATCTCCACCACCACGTAATCATCTCTCAACAATCCCTCAACCTTGGCAATCTACACCACCACGTAATCATCTCTCAACAATCCCTCAACCTTGGCAATCTACACCACCACGTAATCATCTCTCCAACAATCCCTCACCCTTGGCAATCTCCGCCACTACGTAATCATCTCTCCAACAATCCCTCACCTCTGGCAATCTCCACCACCTCGTAATCATCTCTTCAACAATCCCTCACCCTTGGCAATCTCCGCCACTACGTAATCATCTCTCAACAATCCCTCAACCTTGGCAATCTACACCACCACGTAATCATCTCTCAACAATCCCTCAACCTTGGCAATCTACACCACCACGTAATCATCTCTCCAACAATCCCTCAACCTTGGCAATCTACACCACCACGTAATCATCTCTCAACAATCCCTCAACCTTGGCAATCTACACCACCACGTAATCATCTCTCCAACACTCCTCACCCTTGGCAATCTCACCACCTCGTAATCATCTCTCCAACACTCCCTCACCCTTGGCAATCTCCGCCACTACGTAATCATCTCTCCAACAATCCCTCACCCTTGGCAATCTCCGCCACTACGTAATCATCTCTCTAACAATCCCTCACCTTGGCAATCTCCACCACCTCGATTCATCTCTCCAACTTGGCAATCTCCACCACCACGTAATCATCTCTCAACAATCCCTCAACCTTGGCAATCTACACCACCACGTAATCATCTCTCTAACAATCCCTCACCTTGGCAATCTCCACCACCTCGTAATCATCTCTCTAACAATCCCTCACCCTTGGCAATCTCCGCCACTACGTAATCATCTCTCAACAATCCCTCAACCTTGGCAATCTACACCACCACGTAATCATCTCTCCAACAATCCCTCAACCTTGGCAATCTACACCACCACGTAATCATCTCTCTAACAATCCCTCACCTTGGCAATCTCCACCACCTCGTAATCATCTCTCTAACAATCCCTCACCCTTGGCAATCTCCGCCACTACGTAATCATCTCTCCAACAATCCCTCAACCTTGGCAATCTACACCACCACGTAATCATCTCTCAACAATCCCTCAACCTTGGCAATCTACACCACCACGTAATCATCTCTCAACAATCCCTCAACCTTGGCAATCTACACCACCACGTAATCATCTCTCTAACAATCCCTCACCCTTGGCAATCTCCGCCACTACGTAATCATCTCTCAACAATCCCTCACCCTTGGCAATCTCCGCCACTACGTAATCATCTCTCCAACAATCCCTCAACCTTGGCAATCTACACCACCACGTAATCATCTCTCAACAATCCCTCAACCTTGGCAATCTACACCACCACGTAATCATCTCTCAACAATCCCTCAACCTTGGCAATCTACACCACCACGTAATCATCTCTCCAACAATCCCTCACCTTGGCAATCTCCACCACCTCGATTCATCTCTCCAACTTGGCAATCTCCACCACCTCGATTCATCTCTCCAACTTGGCAATCTCCACCACCACGTAATCATCTCTCCAACAATCCCTCACCTCTGGCAATCTCCACCACCTCGATTCATCTCTCCAACTTGGCAATCTCCACCACCTCGATTCATCTCTCCAACTTGGCAATCTCCACCACCACGTAATCATCTCTCAACAATCCCTCAACCTTGGCAATCTACACCACCACGTAATCATCTCTCCAACAATCCCTCAACCTTGGCAATCTACACCACCACGTAATCATCTCTCAACAATCCCTCAACCTTGGCAATCTCCACCACCTCGATTCATCTCTCCAACACTCCCTCACCCTTGGCAATCTCCGCCACTACGTAATCATCTCTCCAACACTCCCTCACCCTTGTCAATCTCCACCACCTCGATTCATCTCTCCAACACTCCTCACCCTTGGCAATCTCCACCACCTCGATTCATCTCTCCAACTTGGCAATCTCCACCACCTCGTAATCATCTCTCTAACAATCCCTCACCCTTGGCAATCTCCGCCACTACGTAATCATCTCTCAACAATCCCTCAACCTTGGCAATCTCCACCACCTCGATTCATCTCTCCAACTTGGCAATCTCCACCACCTCGATTCATCTCTCCAACAATCCCTCACCTTGGCAATCTCCACCACCTCGATTCATCTCTCCAACTTGGCAATCTCCACCACCTCGATTCATCTCTCCAACAATCCCTCACCTTGGCAATCTCCACCACCTCGTAATCATCTCTCCAACACTCCTCACCCTTGGCAATCTCACCACCTCGTAATCATCTCTCTAACAATCCCTCACCTTGGCAATCTCCACCACCTCGTAATCATCTCTCCAACAATCCCTCACCTTGGCAATCTCCACCACCTCGTAATCATCTCTCTAACAATCCCTCACCTTGGCAATCTCCACCACCTCGTAATCATCTCTCTAACAATCCCTCACCTTGGCAATCTCACCACCTCGTAATCATCTCTCCAACAATCCCTCACCTTGGCAATCTCACCACCTCGTAATCATCTCTCTAACAATCCCTCACCCTTGGCAATCTCCGCCACTACGTAATCATCTCTCCAACAATCCCTCACCTTGGCAATCTCCACCACCTCGATTCATCTCTCCAACTTGGCAATCTCCACCACCTCGTAATCATCTCTCCAACAATCCCTCAACCTTGGCAATCTACACCACCACGTAATCATCTCTCCAACAATCCCTCACCCTTGGCAATCTCCGCCACTACGTAATCATCTCTCAACAATCCCTCACCTCTGGCAATCTCCACCACCTCGTAATCATCTCTCTAACAATCCCTCACCCTTGGCAATCTCACCACCTCGTAATCATCTCTCTAACAATCCCTCACCTCTGGCAATCTCCACCACCTCGATTCATCTCTCCAACACTCCTCACCCTTGGCAATCTCCGCCACTACGTAATCATCTCTCCAACACTCCCTCACCCTTGGCAATCTCCACCACCTCGATTCATCTCTCCAACACTCCCTCACCCTTGGCAATCTCCACCACCTCGATTCATCTCTCCAACTTGGCAATCTCCACCACCACGTAATCATCTCTCTAACAATCCCTCACCTTGGCAATCTACACCACCACGTAATCATCTCTCCAACACTCCCTCACCCTTGTCAATCTCCACCACCTCGATTCATCTCTCCAACAATCCCTCACCTTGGCAATCTCCACCACCTCGTAATCATCTCTCCAACACTCCCTCACCCTTGGCAATCTCACCACCTCGTAATCATCTCTCCAACAATCCCTCAACCTTGGCAATCTACACCACCACGTAATCATCTCTCCAACAATCCCTCACCTTGGCAATCTCCACCACCACGTAATCATCTCTCCAACAATCCCTCACCTTGGCAATCTCCACCACCACGTAATCATCTCTCAACAATCCCTCAACCTTGGCAATCTACACCACCACGTAATCATCTCTCCAACAATCCCTCAACCTTGGCAATCTACACCACCACGTAATCATCTCTCCAACAATCCCTCACCTTGGCAATCTCCACCACCACGTAATCATCTCTCCAACAATCCCTCACCTTGGCAATCTCCACCACCACGTAATCATCTCTCCAACAATCCCTCACCTTGGCAATCTACACCACCACGTAATCATCTCTCCAACAATCCCTCACCTCTGGCAATCTCCACCACCACGTAATCATCTCTCCAACAATCCCTCACCTTGGCAATCTCCACCACCACGTAATCATCTCTCAACAATCCCTCAACCTTGGCAATCTACACCACCACGTAATCATCTCTCCAACAATCCCTCACCTCTGGCAATCTCCACCACCTCGTAATCATCTCTCCAACAATCCCTCACCTTGGCAATCTCCACCACCACGTAATCATCTCTCCAACAATCCCTCACCTCTGGCAATCTCCACCACCTCGATTCATCTCTCCAACTTGGCAATCTCCACCACCACGTAATCATCTCTCAACAATCCCTCACCCTTGGCAATCTCCGCCACTACGTAATCATCTCTCCAACAATCCCTCACCCTTGACAATCTCCCCCACCACGTAATCATCTCTCCAACAATCCCTCAACCTTGGCAATCTACACCACCACGTAATCATCTCTCCAACAATCCCTCAACCTTGGCAATCTCCACCACCTCGTAATCTTCTCTCCAACAATCCCTCACCCTTGGCAATCTCCACCACCTCGTAATCATCTCTCTAACAATCCCTCACCTCTGGCAATCTCCACCACCTCGTAATCATCTCTCCAACAATCCCTCAACTCTGGCAATCTCCACCACCTCGATTCATCTCTCCAACACTCCCTCACCCTTGGCAATCTCAACCACCTCGTAATCTTCTCTCCAACACTCCCTCACCCTTGGCAATCTCCACCACCTCGTAATCATCTCTTCAACAATCCCTCACCCTTGGCAATCTCCGCCACTACGTAATCATCTCTCCAACAATCCCTCACCCTTGACAATCTCCCCCACCACGTAATCATCTCTCCAACAATCCCTCAACCTTGGCAATCTACACCACCACGTAATCATCTCTCCAACAATCCCTCAATCTTGGCAATCTCCACCACCTCGTAATCATCTCTCCAACAATCCCTCACCTCTGGCAATCTCCACCACCTCGTAATCATCTCTCTAACAATCCCTCACCCTTGGCAATCTCCACCACCTCGTAATCATCTCTCCAACAATCCCTCACCCTTGGCAATCTCCACCACCTCGTAATCATCTCTCCAACAATCCCTCACCTCTGGCAAAGTCTTAGGCCAGCACGTCTACCATCCCTCTCCCCCAGGGTGGTATGTGGCCAAAGACACCACCTGCATCGCCTCTCTCTCTCTCTCTCTCTCTCTCTCTCTCTCTCTCTCTCTCTCTCTCTCTCTCTCTCTCTCTCTCTCTCCTCTTCCCTCTCCTCCCCTTGCCCTCCTCTGCTTCTGTCTTTATTATCAGATTTCCATTCATGGGATTTTGTCTATGATGGAACGGTTCTGTGAGGATTGGATGATGGTTCTGTTTTCTTTGAATGATATCTTTTAGGTGTGTGTGTGTGTGTGTGTGTTGTGTGTTGTGTGTGTGTGTGTGTGTGTGTGTGTGGAGGTAAACTCTACACTAAATGAGTTAAGGTGGAGGTAAACTTTACAGTGTGCTACCTTGGGGTGGAGATAAACTCTACAGTATACAGCCTAGGGTTGAGGTAAACTCTACACTATAAGGGTTAAGGGTGAAGGTAAACTTTACAGTGTACCAAGTGGGGTGGAGGTAAACTCTACAGTATAAGTGTTAAGGGTGGAGGTAAACTTTACAGTATGCCTCCTGGGTTGGAGGAAACTATAGTATACAGCCTGGGGTGGAGGTAAACTCTACAGTGTACAGCCTGGGGTGGAGGTAAACTCTACAGTATACAGCCTGGGGTGGAGGTAAACTCTACAGTATACAGCCTGGGATGGAGGTAAACTCTACACTGTAAGGGTTAAGGGTGAAGGTAAACTCTACAGTACACAGCCTGGGGTGGAGGTAAACTCTACATCTAAGGCTTATTGACTGGAATGGAGGTAAATTGTACAGTGTACAGACAGACAGACATCCAGACAGACAGACAGACAGACAGACATGCCAGACAGCCAAACAGACAGACAGACAGACAGACAGACAGACAGACAGACAGACAGACACGCACTTAACTGTACGTCCAACGAGACTTTCCCAATCAGAGCAAGAACGATTCATATAGACTCTATGACTGCGGAGTGTGAAGGGAGTGGCACTCGACAGCCACTGAAGTGCGGGCTCACCGCAACGAACCGTGAGGGAGTGTGAGGTGAGTTAGGGGTAAAAGGCAAAATATATCTCTCACAAACCTCACTCATATGCATGAGTCAACCCACCTGACAGTGGTGAGGCAGCTTTGGCATATCAGTTCCACAATATCCAGACGCCACCAGCCATTTCACTGTTATTCCCTGTGGACCAGAGAACCGCATTTGTGTGTCAATCATCACTTAAGACCGTGTGTTGTGTGTGTGTGTGTGTGTGTGTGTGTGTGTGGGTGGGTGGGTGTGGTGCTGAGAGAGAGAGAGAGAGAGAGAGAGAGAGAGAGAGAGAGAGAGAGAGAGAGAGAGAGAGAGAGAGAGATGGATGGGTGTGGCCTGGATAGAGAGAGAGAGAGAGAGAGAGAGAGAGAGAGAGAGATGGATGGGTGTGGCCTGGATAGAGAGAGAGAGAGAGAGAGAGAGAGAGAGAGAGAGAGAGAGAGAGAGAGAGAGAGAGAGAGAGGGGAGAGGAGAGAGAGAGAGAATGTGTGGTTGACAGACAGAAAAGAAAGAATTAGTTTTAGAGTATTTCTCTTTCTTCTGCTATTCTAAAGGCATATTCACTCACTGTGTTACGTCTATGAGGTTTACATAAGAATATGTGTTTCATCATCTATCAAAGTAGAATTTCTCTCGCTGACTCTATTAAAAGAAAAAAAAATAGCATTAATGCTTTTCCCTGCGTCTTTGATCTGGGTTGAAACAGATCAAAATGCTGTTCTCACATATTAAGGGGTTAAGTTCTCTCCTAAGATGTTTATCATTAGACTTAGATATGACTACGCCAATATAACGCCAGCCACAAAGCAGACGGATCCGTTTGGCGTAGTGCGTTATAGCAAAAGTTACGCGTTATGACGCATGAGGTCCACCCACACTCGTACATCTTGGTTACTGAGACACTGGTCAGGTGAATGATGGTTGACTGGGCCAAAGATGGTGTATCTCTTGGTAATTGTGGTTGATGTGACGGTGTAGGGGGGGAGGGGGGGGTCGTGGCGAGGCTGGGGGGGGGGGGGTGTCCCATCACTGCTGATGTGGGTGATGGTGGGTTCGTGGTGACGGAAGGGTGGGATGGGGTGTCCCATCACTGTTGAAATGGGTGGCGACGATGGCCAATACTGACATTGGTGTGGCGTCCCATCACTGCTGCCTGTGAATGCTCAGACCTTCTGAAGAATAAGTGAAGGGATTTGCCTCACTCGACAGTATCAGGGTCTAGCACGTCCTCACTCGACACTATCAGGGTCTGGCACGTCCTCACTCGACACTATCAGGGTCTGGCACGTCCCCACTCGACAGTATCAGGGTCTGGCACGTCCTCACTCGACATTATCAGGGTCTGAAACGTCCTCAGTCGACACCATCAGGGTCTGGCACGTCCTCACTCGACAGTATCAGGGTCTGACACGTCCTCAGTCGACAGTATCAGGGTCTGACACGTCCTCACTCGACAGTATCAGGGTCTGGCACGTCCTCACTCGACACTATCAGGGTCTGGCACGTCCTCAGTCGACAGTATCCGTGTCTGGCACAGTCTTTTCCCTCTCCGGGAGCGCCTCTCTCGGTGTATCCCAGTCAGAAGTGGCTTATCCTCAGCTTCATCCATCATCAAGCCATTTAAATGAATACGCGAGGCAATGGTTTTTCATCTCCCCTTCCTTGACTCAAGGTACCCTCCCGTGATCTGTCATACTTCGCGCCACCAACACCCCCTAAGCGATATCTATCATATTCAGCCGCGCCCTAAACTCATTCATCATACTTGGCGCCAACCCCTACCCCATATCAATCATATATGGCAGCCCCCATATCCCATTTTATATCCCTTAAACTTTACAGTTTGTGTTATGGCGGCCATGTTCCTCCTATATCCAGTAGTATTTTAGGGCCGTTCTTCAATCCATTCCAGGAAAGAGAACAAGCGTCAGATTTCTCCCACGAAGCGAAGCATAGGTCGCTAAACAGCGACTCCAAGCCGCCTCCCCTCCTCACACAACAACAACAAGACATCTCGCCAGCGACAAGGCAGAGGGAGGCCAACCCCAGAGATGCTGCTACCACAGCGTTCCAGCCCACAGGGGACAAACACCCACAGTGTGCATCCAGTAGCAGTAGCGGCCCCGTTATCATTGGCCACCATCCACTCGTCCTCCTTTAAACCTCAGAGGCGTGCTGGGCGTTCCAGTCCTTCCTACATGGGTCAGCAAGAGGGTTTAGCGATGTAATGCCCCGAAACACGTATAAGGCTGAGAGAAAGCTTTTCCATCGTGTGAGAAGAGGGAGTTCTTTAAGTCTTTCTTTTACCTCCCCGTTCCTTTTGTTTATACGTCTTGTAGTTCATCATGGACTCTTCTTTTAGGTGAACATGAAGGATATTTCGCTGAAGGAGTCCAAAGACGTGATTCCCTTCGCCCTCTTCTATTTTGTCGTAGCCCCTAAAGCAATTATAGACAGTCTGTCGAATTGGCTGAACGCTTGGGTCATGGATGGTGGCACTAAAGCAGGCGCTGGAAAGTCCCTGTTTGCTAACTCCTCTAATGTGAGAGACTTTGGGGGAAAATTGTAGGGTCTCTTCTTTAACCTTTCGAGACGCGAGATCAACCCCCCTCCACCCCACCAGATTGCTGACAGCTTATCCACCTCAACCAACACCTCGTAAAATGACATTTTGCTCCTTGCTCCTTGGGCTTCAAGGTCTATGATGTCATCATCTTCTTAGCAGAAAAAATATGTGGAAAATATAAGAAGATAAGAAGGTGCCCACGACGCCTTTATCCACCTAGCAGAAACAAGATGACACTGGTGTCCATCCTGCTTTCCAGATTATCATATTCCAGCTCCCCTGTCTTCCACCGTAGCCTCCGTCAAACTAGTTTCTTTCATGCAACCTGGAGAATCTAATTCCAAGTTCACCTCTGTAGATACTGCTCGTAGTTAAAGCTCTGCTCATAGTCCTGTCCAGACCCCACTTGTCCGTGGACCAGCAAGCAAAGCAACTGGGATAAACACACAGCGAAAATCATAGACTCAACCTTCCTGAACTTAAACCATGCTTGACCAAACTGATGCTTGCATAAGAACAGACAAGACCTCTTGTAAGCATTGGTTTTACTCTTGTTATAACAAGTAGCTAGAGATAAACCAAGCACATTGACTTATTCCAAAATAAGTCTTCAACTAAGGAAAAGCTTGACATTATCTGCAAACGGATCAGAATATCTCTAAGTGAACGAAAGAAAAAGAAGATATTCTTTTATTGAGTGAGATCTGTACTTCCTTGTATACATTCAAACGAGAAAAAAAGAAAAAAGTAATATAAAAGTTTTACAAAATGGGAAGTTCCAAAGTTGAATTTCTTCGAGATGGAAATGGTCCTCTGAGAGGACCCAGAAGATGAGAACCCGGGAGACTTCGCAAGAGGAAAGGCACTAGAGATACTAAATCCAGTTCGGAGTTACCAGTCTCACTTCGGAACTACCAGCCTCACATCTACCAGCCTTACTTCGGAGCTACCAGCCTCACATCTACCAGTCTCACTTCGGAACTACCAGCCTCACGTCTACCAGCCTTACTTCGGAGCTACCAGCCTCACATCTACCAGCCTTACTTCGGAGCTACCAGCCTCACATCTACCAGTCTCACTTCGGAACTACCAGCCTCACATCTACCAGTCTCACTTTGGAGCTACCAGCCTCACATCTACCAGTCTTACTTCGGAGCTACCAGCCTCACATCTACCAGCCTCACTTCGGAGCTACCAGCCTCACATCTACCAGTCTTACTTCGGAGCTACCAGCCTCACATCTACCAGTCTTACTTCGGAACTACCAGCCTCACACCTACCACTCTCACTTCGGAGCTACCAGCCTCACATCTACCAGCCTTACTTCGGAGCTACCAGCCTCACATCTACCAGCCTCACTTTCGGCTCTACCAGCGTCACTGGAAAAGAAAGAAAGAGAGAAAGACCTCCAAAAATCTCCACTGGGGGGAAAACGAAGATCTGCCTCGAGGTATTTCAAACTTAGACCGTAGTATCGATTTCCAAATACACTTGAACCGAAAATTGGAGGAACAGTAGTCATTAAAGAGGCGTTAGGCCTACATGGGCACAGGGCTGCTAGATTGGGCGAAAAGTAGCGGATTGGGCTACTTATGAAGGCTGCACGCTACAAAAATTTCTAATCCGCGAGGTAGCGCCAGGAAAAAAGACGAAGAAAGGCCTCATCCGCTCACACTCAGTCTCTAGCCGTCATGTGTAATGCACCGAAACCACAGCTCTTCATCCACATCCAGGCCCCACACATCTTTCGATGGTTTCCCCCAGATGTTTCACAGCACGTCAACCCCAGTATACCACATCGATCCACTTCATTGTATTCCGTGCACCCCTTTCACCCTCTAACACTCAAAATCTTTTTCACTCCATCCTTCCACCTCCAATTTGGTCTCCCGCTTCTCCTTGTTCCCTCCACCTCTGACAAATATATCCTCTTTGTCAACGTTTCCTCCATTTGCCCAAGCCATTTCAGCACATCCTCTTCTGCTCTCTCAACCACATTATTTTCATTACCACACATCTCCCTTACACTTTCATCACTTACTCGATCAGACCACTTCACACCACATATTGTCCTCAAACATTTCATTTCCAACACATCCACCCTCCTCCGTGCAGCCCTATCTATAGCCCACGCCTCGCAACCATATAACATTGTTGGAACCACTATTCCTTCAAGCATACCCATTTTTGCTCTCCGAGATAACGTTTTCTCTTTCCACACATACTTCATTGCTCCCAGAACCTTCGCCCCCTTCCCCACCCTATGACACACGGTTCCAGGACTCCATTCGCTGCTAAGACCATTCCCAGATATCCAAAACACTTTACTTCCTCCAATTTTTCTCCATGCAAACTTACATCCCAACTAACCTGTCCCTTGAGATTTGGGCCTGTCATGAGACGCACCTTGACCTCTGTACCGTTTCTGAAGGTTTTTCATATAAGTCTCATATGACAGGTATATCTTTGGGATGATGTCAGTTTCCCGTAAGCCTTTACATATCCCATTAACCAAGAGATTTCCTCAACTGATTTTGGGACAGACGCGTAAAAGTCCTGGGCTGGTCATGTGCCTCGTGTGGTCCTTTCGTCACTTTCAGTTATCATGTTTCATCTTGTGTATAAGTTATAATTCAAGCTGTGACGGTAGCCTGACCGTCATCACCTGTTCAGCGTCTGCACCTGAGAGACAGGTGTCTATATGTTGATTACCCTGACCACATAGGCTTCAGTAAGTAGTAATCACACACTGATAAGAGACTCCACGTGAATGAAAAAGGATGCAAACTGATCCTCTTTGAGGATCCTACTTTAAGAACGTCACCGATCGACTCCCAGAAAATGGGAGTGGTGGGGGAAGCGAAGGTTGGCGCGAACTTCTGTGTATAAATCATAGTACAACTGTGGCATTGTCGATACCAAATTGGCTTTCGATGAATCCGATCCCATCCTGGGGTACGTAAGACGATTCAGTCCTTCAATGGGTTTGCAGATGCTCCTCCAGAATCCCTGGATTGTGCAGATTTCTCCCAGTGGTCCACTAGAATTGATATCTGCAAATCTTGTGTGAAATATCTCTTCCTGCATCCATTTTTCTGTTATTGGCAAGAACAGAAGCATAAAAGAATGCCATTTTCTTAGCTAAGAGATCACTATCTTGTTGTACTCTCACAGAATCGAAGTTCTTGCCCAAGCTAAGACTCCAGTGAGAGATAAAGACACACTGTTCCTCGAACTGAAAGATTTCTTAGTTGATTCTATAAAAGGTCGATAGATCCTTGTCTGCTGTTAAGCTAGGCGAACCTTTTGCTGAAAATCGTCCGTTAACCCTAAGCCATCTGAGCCTCTCCTCTGATACATGTAGATTTTCCCATTGGAAATAAAAGACTGAATAAATGAAGAGCCTAAAGAGCATTCTTTTTTTCTTGGCACTTTAACAGGGTAGTCAAAATAAGCCAACGCTAACTCTTCAGCAGCGTTTAAAACCTTGTCAAGATGGTTAGATATCAAACTAGTTTTCGTGATCTGCCTAAGTTTACCTCGTAAGGCGAATCCGAACTGACAAAAATAAAATCTCGTCTTTTCTGTAGAGCCAAATAAAAGAAAATAGAAAGAATAATCTCACAACAAGCATAGATAAGCTATAGAAGCATGCGTCCCACAAAGCATAGATAGGATATAGCATCATGTGTCCCACAGAGCCAAAGCTACTACTAACTTGTCGTCCACAAAATCTTCCTTTGAAAAAAAAAATTTCAAACACCTTCCGCTGGTAATCATGTGAATCTTTATCTAAAACTGGAAAGGAAACGATCGTAGCCAAACTGTCCTTCGACTAGTTTTTTTTAACACATCTTGTGCTCGCCATCACTGCAGTATATCGTCTCGATCTAATGAGATGGGGTTTGCCGTAGCCAAAACAACATAGGGCGTTCACATTCCGACTCGATAAATTAGTCTGAAACTCCCTGAAGATTGTCATTTTCTAAACCAATAGTTAGATTAAGGTCCTCCTGTCGTCCTGGGATACTAGACGCATCCTAACCTATATCATCTTACCACAAACATTAGACTAAAGCAAGAGTTCCATCGGCTAGACAGACCAGTTCGACAGATGAAAAAGAAATAAAAACATTACGCGTACTCTTGCGTCGCATTTCTAGCTTCCTTTGGAGTGGTATGAGCCTGCATCCCATGGGACGATAAGATTGAGACTCTGATCTGCTGCAGTTGTATTTAATAGCAAGTAGACTTCACCTCCGAGGTATTGGTTGGGCCAGAGGAGGATCATATGAGCAGAGGACAGACCAAGGGAGGAGGTCTCTCTCTCTCTCTCTCTCTCTCTCTCTCTCTCTCTCTCTCTCTCTCTCTCTCTCTCTCTCTCTCTCTCTGAGGACTCGTGTCTCAATTCCAGCCAATCGTTCTTGCGTTTTCTGACACGTACCGTAACCCCAGAGGAGCGTACGATCCATCCATCCAGGGCCAGATATAGCCTCATGCTCTCGTATCGAAATCTCATATTCTCGAGGTCTAGGGGACACACACACACACACACACACACACACACACACACACACACACACACACACACACACACATGTAAACTGAGTCTACTGCTTTTAGAGCCAAGATGCCCTGGAGGGCCAGAGTCGTATGAGGGTTCCGAGAGAAAGACACATTTAAAAGAAATATAAAAAAAAGAACTAGGGATGAATCACAAGCTGTCGTCTGGCTAAGCTTGACGCCAGGCTGTCGTCTGGCTAAGCTTGACGCCTTGCTGTCGTCTGGCTAAGCTTGACGCCAGGCTATCGTCTGGCTAAGCTTGACGCCTTGCTGTCGTCTGGCTAAGCTTGACGCCAGGCTGTCGTCTGGCTAAGCTTGATGCCAGGCTGTCGTCTGGCTAAGCTTGACGCCAGGCTATCGTCTGGCTAAGCTTGACACCAGGTTGTCGTCTGGCTAAGCTTGACGCCAGGCTGTCGTCTGGCTAAGCTTGATGCCAGACTGTCGTATGTATGTATGTATGTATGTATGTATGTATGTATGTATGTATGTATGTATGTATGTATGTATGTATGTATGTATGTACGTATGTATGTATGTATGTATGTATGTATGTATGTATGTATGTATGTATGTATGTATGTATGTATGTATGTATGTATGTATGTATGTATGTATGTATGTATGTATGTATGTATGTATGTATGTATGTATGTATGTACGTATGTATGTATGTATGTATGTATGTATGTATGTATGTATGTATGTATGTATGTATGTATGTATGTATGTATGTATGTATGTATGTATGTATGTATGTATGTATGTATGTATGTATGTATGTATGTATGTATGTATGTATGTATGTATGTATGTATGTATGTATGTATGTATGTATGTATGTATGTATGTATGTACGTATGTATGTATGTATGTATGTATGTATGTACGTATGTATGTATGTATGTATGTATGTATGTATGTATGTATGTATGTATGTATGTATGTATGTATGTATGTATGTATGTATGTATGTATGTATGTATGTATGTATGTACGGTATGTATGTATGTACGTATGTATGTATGTATGTATGTATGTATGTATGTATGTATGTATGTATGTATGTATGTATGTATGTATGTATGTACGTATGTATGTATGTATGTATGTACGTATGTATGTATGTATGTATGTATGTATGTATGTATGTATGTATGTATGTACGTATGTATGTATGTATGTACGTATGTATGTATGTATGTATGTATGTATGTATGTATGTACGTATGTATGTATGTACGTATGTATGTATGTATGTATGTATGTATGTATGTACGTATGTATGTATGTATGTATGTATGTATGTATGTATGTATGTATGTATGTATGTATGTATGTATGTATGTATGTATGTACGTATGTATGTATGTATGTATGTATGTATGTATGTATGTATGTATGTATGTATGTATGTATGTATGTATGTACGTATGTATGTATGTATGTATGTATGTATGTATGTATGTATGTATGTATGTATGTATGTATGTATGTATGTACGTATGTATGTATGTATGTATGTACGTATGTATGTATGTACGTATGTATGTATGTACGTATGTATGTATGTATGTATGTATGTACGTATGTATGTATGTATGTATGTATGTATGTATGTACGTATGTATGTATGTATGTATGTATGTATGTATGTATGTATGTATGTATGTATGTACGTATGTATGTATGTATGTATGTATGTATGTATGTATGTATGTATGTATGTATGTATGTATGTATGTATGTATGTATGTATGTATGTATGTATGTATGTATGTACGTATGTATGTATGTATGTATGTATGTATGTATGTATGTATGTATGTATGTATGTATGTATGTATGTATGTATGTATGTATGTATGTATGTATGTATGTATGTATGTATGTATGTATGTATGTATGCGTATGTATGTATGTGCGTATATGTGTATGTATGTATGTATGTATGTATGTATATATGTATGTGTATGTATGTATGTATGTATGTACGTATGTATGTATGCATATATTTATGTATGTATGTATGTATGTATGTATGCATGTATGTATGTATGTACGTACGTATATATGTATGTATGTATGTATGTATGTACGTATGTATGTATGTATGTATGTATGTATGTATGTATGTATGTATGTACGTATGTATGTATGTATGTATGTATGTATGTATGTATGTATGTATGTATGTATGTATGTATGTATGTATGTATGTATGTATGTATGTATGTATGTATGTATGTATGTATGTATGTATGTACGTATGTATGTATGTATGTATGTATGTATGTATGTATGTATGTATGTATGTATGTATGTATGTATGTATGTATGTATGTATGTATGTATGTATGTATGTATGTATGTACGTATGTATGTATGTATGTACGTATGTATGTATGTATGTATGTATGTATGTATGTATGTATGTATGTATGTATGTATGTATGTATGTATGTATGTATGTATGTATGTATGTATGTATGTATGTATGTATGTATGTATGTATGTATGTATGTATGTATGTATGTATGTACGTATGTATGTATGTATGTATGTATGTATGTACGTATGTATGTATGTATGTATGTATGTATGTATGTATGTATGTATGTACGTATGTATGTATGTATGTATGTATGTATGTATGTACGTATGTATGTATGTATGTATGTATGTATGTATGTATGTATGTATGTATGTATGTATGTATGTATGTATGTATGTATGTACGTATGTATGTATGTATGTATGTATGTATGTACGTATGTATGTATGTATGTATGTATGTATGTATGTATGTACGTATGTATGTATGTATGTATGTACGTATGTATGTATGTATGTACGTATGAATGTATGTATGTATGTATGTATGTATGTATGTATGTATGTATGTATGTATGCATGTATGTATGTATGTATGTATGTATGTATGTATGTATGTATGTATGTATGTATGTATGTATGTATGTATGTATGTATGTATGTATGTATGTATGTATGTATGTATGTACGTATGTATGTATGTATGTACGTATGTATGTATGTATGTATGTATGTACGTATGTATGTATGTATGTATGTACGTATGTATGTATGTATGTATGTATGTATGTATGTATGTATGTATGTATGTATGTATGTACGTATGAATGTATGTATGTATGTATGTATGTATGTATGTATGTACGTATGTATGTATGTATGTATGTATGTATGTATGTATGTATGTACGTATGTATGTATGTACGTATGTATGTATGTATGTATGTATGTATGTATGTATGTATGTATGTATGTATGTATGTATGTATGTACGTATGTATGTATGTATGTATGTATGTATGTATGTATGTATGTATGTATGTATGTACGTATGTATGTATGTATGTATGTATGTATGTATGTATGTATGTATGTATGTATGTATGTATGTACGTATGTATGTATGTATGTATGTATGTATGTATGTATGTATGTACGTATGTATGTATGTACGTATGTATGTATGTACGTATGTATGTATGTATGTATGTATGTATGTATGTATGTATGTATGTACGTATGTATGTATGTATGTATGTATGTACGTATGTATGTATGTACGTATGTATGTATGTATGTACGTATGTATGTATGTATGTACGTATGTATGTATGTATGTACGTATGTATGTATGTACGTATGTATGTATGTATGTATGTATGTATGTATGTATGTATGTACGTATGTATGTATGTATGTACGTATGTATGTATGTATGTATGTATGTATGTATGTATGTATGTATGTATGTATGTACGTATGTATGTATGTACGTATGTATGTATGTATGTACGTATGTATGTATGTATGTATGTACGTATGTATGTATGTATGTATGTATGTATGTATGTATGTATGTATGTATGTATGTATGTATGTATGTATGTATGTATGTATGTATGTATGTATGTATGTATGTATGTATGTATGTATGTATGTATGTATGTATGTATGTATGTATGTAAGTATGTATGTATGTATGTATGTATGTACGTATGTATGTATGTACGTATGTATGTATGTATGTATGTATGTATGTATGTATGTATGTATGTATGTATGTATGTATGTATGTATGTATGTATGTATGTATGTACGTATGTATGTATGTATGTACGTATGTATGTATGTATGTACGTATGTATGTATGTACGTATGTATGTATGTATGTATGTATGTATGTATGTATGTATGTATGTATGTATGTATGTATGTATGTATGTATGTATGTATGTACGTATGTATGTATGTATGTATGTATGTATGTATGTATGTATGTATGTATGTATGTATGTATGTATGTATGTACGTATGTATGTATGTATGTATGTACGTATGTATGTATGTATGTATGTATGTATGTATGTATGTATGTACGTATGTATGTATGTATGTAGGTATGTATGTATGTACGTATGTATGTATGTATGTACGTATGTATGTATGTATGTATGTATGTATGTATGTACGTATGTATGTATGTATGTATGTATGTATGTATGTATGTATGTATGTATGTATGTACGTATGTATGTATGTATGTATGTATGTATGTATGTATGTATGTATGTACGTATGTATGTATGTATGTATGTATGTATGTATGTATGTACGTATGTATGTATGTATGTATGTATGTATGTATGTACGTATGTATGTATGTATGTATGTATGTATGTATGTATGTATGTATGTATGTACGTATGTATGTATGTATGTACGTATGTATGTATGTATGTATGTATGTATGTATGTATGTATGTATGTATGTATGTATGTACGTATGTATGTATGTATGTATGTATGTATGTATGTATGTATGTATGTATGTATGTATGTATGTACGTATGTATGTATGTATGTATGTATGTACGTATGTATGTATGTATGTACGTATGTATGTATGTATGTATGTATGTATGTACGTATGTATGTATGTACGTATGTATGTATGTATGTATGTATGTATGTACGTATGTATGTATGTATGTATGTACGTATGTATGTATGTACGTATGTATGTACGTATGTATGTATGTATGTATGTATGTACGTATGTATGTATGTATGTATGTATGTACGTATGTATGTATGTATGTATGTATGTATGTATGTATGTACGTATGTATGTATGTATGTATGTATGTATGTATGTATGTATGTATGTATGTATGTATGTATGTACGTATGTATGTATGTATGTATGTATGTATGTATGTATGTATGTATGTATGTATGTATGTATGTATGTATGTATGTATGTATGTATGTATGTATGTATGTATGTATGTATGTATGTATGTACGTATGTATGTATGTATGTATGTACGTATGTATGTATGTATGTATGTATGTATGTATGTATGTATGTATGTATGTATGTATGTATGTATGTATGTACGTATGTATGTATGTATGTATGTATGTATGTATGTATGTATGTATGTATGTATGTACGTATGTATGTATGTATGTATGTATGTATGTATGTATGTATGTATGTATGTATGTATGTATGTATGTATGTATGTATGTATGTATGTATGTATGTATGTATGTATGTATGTATGTATGTATGTATGTATGTATGTATGTATGTATGTATGTATGTATGTATGTATGTATGTATGTATGTACGTATGTATGTATGTATGTATGTATGTACGTATGTATGTATGTACGTATGTATGTATGTACGTATGTATGTATGTACGTATGTATGTATGTACGTATGTATGTATGTATGTATGTATGTACGTATGTATGTATGTATGTACGTATGTATGTATGTACGTATGTATGTATGTATGTATGTAAGTATGTATGTATGTATGTATGTATGTAAGTATGTATGTATGTATGTATGTATGTATGTATGTATGTATGTACGTATGTATGTATGTA
>NC_092227.1:84051511-84076511 GCF_036320965.1 Panulirus ornatus
AGTGAATATTCCCCTCTCTATAGCTTGATTTAACATTGAATATTCCCCTCTCTATAGCTTGATTTAACATTGAATATTACCCTCTCTATAGCTTAACAGTGAATATTACCCTCTCTATTGCTTAACAGTAATATCACCCTCTCTATAGCTTGACTTAACACTGAATATTACCCTCTCTAGTCTTGACTTGACAGCTTACTAAAATGCTGTCAAGCGTTATGTTTGATGGGGAGATATTGAATCTTTGTGGACAAGATGCTACTAGTCTCTATGTGAGAGGGGCAGAAAAGGAGAAAAGAAAAACTACCTGGGTCAGAGGAGTGCAACTTGACAGCCACTGAAGTACAGGCTGAAAACACAGCCCCAGAATTTGTTGCTCCTCCTCTCCAGTCTGTCCCCCATGTCTTCGTCAGCCTCCAGAGTGTTGTGATCATGCCCTACTGATGATCTATGTTGGAGAGATCCAGGCAATATCCTTCCTGGCCTCCTCCTCCGACGCTCACTATTAGATTGAGATGATGGCTTCCTTCTCCGACGCTCACCATTAGATTGAACGTCATCTCTTCTGTTTATCTATCCTTCAGAACCCCTTCAGTCTCTTTGCGTCTGTAATTATAATCTTGGATCCAGTGTCTTCAGTTCTTTAATTTCCTTTACCCTTTTGATGAAAACTTTCCAAAGGTCTTGGATCTGAATACTTATTTTCTTGCCATTCTTCATTCATTTGTTTCGTCACTTCTGATCTTATTTCACTACCATTGGTGATGTATTTTCTCACCCTTATGGTATATATGTGTGTGCGTGTGTGTATGTGTGTGTGTGTGTGTGTGTGTGTGTGTGTGTGTGTGTGTGTGTGTGTAAAACATAGGCTATAAAACAAATGAGTCTCCCCTCAGTTTAGTATAAACTTTTCATCTTTGCCACTTGATGCACGGTTCTTTGCCTCTCACGACTCCTTGAATCTCAAAACTTTTAACATATATTATTTTTTTCTTTCGGCAGAGCGTCGGCAACTTGAGGGTTTTTTTACCGGATTAGTGAGGTAAACATATTTACATATTTTGTAAGACAGTTTACTCTCAGACATCCCCGTTTTCTAATCCCTTTAGGATCTAAAACCATAGTAATGGTCTTATTTAAGTCTTTTATGTGTTGTCAGCATGATAAGGAACATATATATATATATATATATATATATATATATATATATATATATATATATATATATATATCCCTCTCTAATGCGGGAAATAGCGAATAGTATGAAAAAAAAAGAATATATATATATATATATATATATATATATATATATATATATATATATATATATATATATATATATAGGTCGTTAGAAGAACTTGTTATTTCACATCTTGGTGGTATAACAACGCGATAACTTAACACAGATATTTATCTTTCCAGTAAGGAGCATACATTTAAAGCACGAATTATATAAAGTTAACTGTTAACTAAATTTCTTGATCGTTTTCGCTATAATTGCTTAAGAAGATTAAACATAAGACAGAGAATCCGAGACTTTATTTTCAGCTTATATCATAATGAATTTGCTCATTTATTTGTGTTTTATTTGTACAAGAAAGTTCTAGTTTCTCATCTTGTCTGATGTGGTCTGATATTTGAGCATTACAAAAGAATACAAAGAAATTCAAACACCAACAGACCATAGGGTCCTTTCGATGCTTTTTTTTGTGAGAGCAAAAGATATCAGAAACTCATAGACTAGAGTGACAGGAGATAAAAGATACAATTCGAGAGCAATAAATCTGTAAACTGTCTTTGTGATTGAGGTGGGGCAAATAATGTGGATATCTATTTTGATATTATGATAATGTTTAAGTATATTCCATATTATACGTATTCTGTACATGATCTAATTTCTAATCATATAAGATTAAGGGCTTTCACTTATCTATGATCATATATGATCTATATTCTAATTGTAGAGGATTAAGGGATTTCACTTTATATATGATCATATATGTCCCATATATGGTCCAGCTGTTTTCTACACATGCTTTAGGTTTATTCACACACAATTCAAATTTGATTAACCATGATCCAAATGTAATGTATAAGGAATCTTAAATTTGTCTGATGATAATAGAAAATCTATCAATAAATAGTCCAAGGTTTGTACATTTATGATCTTGATTTTAGTCATACTTAATATAAAAGGTTGTTTCTAAGTGAGTCAGGTTTTGTTTTTTTTGCGCTATTTACCATGATTTTATGTAGATATTTTCCAAACGTTATACGAATAATCCCTGTTTTGTGTAGTTGGTGAACATGGGATCCAGGTTTTGTTCAACTGGCTCAAGTATTATCCGAGTTTGGAACCAGGCAGGAGCCTCTCCACTGTCTTGGTACCATGACAGCGTCATCTGCATATAACAAGTGCCTCCCATGTCCACACGCTCTCTGTTCACTAACTCCCAGAATTACTGAATACGTGACTATCCGTCTTTCATATCATACTCAGAGATTCCTCCTCTCACTAGCCCAGAAGTGTTTGTTACTCTGTCTCCTGATGATTTCTTTCTCCCTTCACTGTAACGAAGGAAAAATTAATGAAGAAAAAAAAAAAGTTATAATTTTTGCAGTAGTTACCCTTCAAACCCTATTGAATTCAGTTTAAGGGTGACTTAAGTAGTTTTTCTTTTTTCCCATAATTTTTGTAAGTTACCCTTAAAAAGGCATTGCCTTTATTTTAAGGGTAACTCAAGCAGTTTTTCGTTTTCATTAGGATACGTAAAACCCACGGGATTTCTTTTCGTTGGTGTTGATGATTTAACCTCATATGATTCAAATCTCCTTCAGGATGACAAGAGAGAGAGAGAGAGAGAGAGAGAGAGAGAGAGAGAGAGAGAGACATACATACATACATACATACATACATACATATGTACATACATACATACAGATGATAGAGCTCCTTGCTCTGTTCTTTCTTTTAGAAAGTATTACAAGAAGGGAAGATTTCCAGCTCCCTGCCCCAACCCCTCTTAGTCGCCTTTTACGACACGCATGGAATACGTGGGCAGTATTCTTTCTCTCCTATCCCCAGGGACATACGTATATGATACTCCACGAGTGAGAATCGCCGTTGGCAAAGCTGTATCATTGTCCCTGGACAGGAGTACAATTTTGTCGAGTACCGCGCTTCGATGACGTCCATCACATCTCTTTTCCTACTTGAAGTGCATCCTTGGAGGGGCATGAACCCCATAAAAGGGGATCTGGGATTATATAATGCCGATATACATATATATGGACTTGTATACGGGCGTGTATGTCGGCATGTGTGCAGTGTATGTGTTCATATAAGGGGACTGCGTAATCTAAATCCCATCAGAGGAAAGGACACAGGATATAACGTAAGTTTATGTTTCATGTCTTGCTTAAATGTCTTCTTCGTTGATGCTTATATGGAAGGGTCGTCACCCCGAAGCCTTAGGGGGAAACCGAATTAATGTCGAAAGGAAATCTCAAAAGGGAAAAGTAATTGTTCGGTGCGAATGTTTCAGGTCAACAGTGGGAAGGGATGGTGACACGGTTTCTGCATTACCCGTGCGATGAAGACGTGGAATGCAGATGTGTGTGTCTTTGTAAGGAATAATTCAAAGATATTTCCTTTGTAAAAAGAGATGGCCACGGGAATATAGGGAGGCAAGATGTTCAATATCTGGGGCAACTTGCTCTCGTTTGAATGGCTGGATAGACAAATGTCGAATGGTTAAAAAAGATATTCAGATAATGTCAGAGCAAGTACATTATATACAATAATTTCACCTTTACGTTGATAAGATAAGGTACTCGAACAGCCTCTAAATTCATCTGAACATATAAAAGAAATACATATATTTTCTTTTTTCTGATGCTGGTAACTTGGCTATTCCCTCTCGAAGTCGATGCTGTGTCAAATCAGCCCCAGGGTTCACACAGACTCGCTGAATATGGAAATATGACGCAAAACGTAGTCAAGACTGTCTAGTGTTAAACACAAAGATAGACGAACCAGAGTGACAAGTTGGTTCTAGCAGCAATTTAAGTCTTTAGCTATACGTTATAGATCTAAGGAAGAAACCTGGAAACACCTCTATAGACTGGACTGTATTGAACAGACCTTCCGTTTTCGGTACTTCTCAATATAACATTTTTTCAAGAATGGAGAACGTTATTTACGCATACATGATGATCGAGAACAGCTCCTGATCGGCCAAGAGACATACAAATCCAAACAGTCACTGATCGAATAGTCAATTCTTTATATTCAGCGTAAGACCCGTTCGAAAGTTGGTCGTTCAATATGCAAAAGGCTGAATGAAAGAAAAAAAGGCTTCCGTAGTAATATGGATCTTAAACTATTGATGCTGAATACAAAGAAAGATGTGGGAAAGGATGATATAGAGAGATGTTGCGAAGCGTATTTATATATATATATATATATGTATATATATATATATATTTCTTTCTTTCTTTCTTTCTTTCAAACTATTCGCCATTTCCCGCGTTAGCAAGGTAGCGTTAAGAACAGAGGACTGGGCCTCTGAGGGAATATCCTCACCTGGCCCCCTTCTCTGTTCCTTCTTTTGGAAAATTAAAAAAAAAAAAAAACAAGAGGGGAGGATTTCCAGCCCCCCGCTCCCTCCCCTTTTAGTCGCCTTCTTCAACACGCAGGGAATACGTGGGAAGTATTCTTTCTCCCCTATCCCCAGGGATATATATATATATATATATATATATATATATATATATATATATATATATATATATATATATATATATATATATAGATCAAGAAATAAGTTCTTGTGAAAATGGAAAGAAAAGGATATGGGAACTAAAAAAAGAAAATCAAAGGAAAGGGAATCATAGAAGAGTTATGAAGGGAGGTCAATGAGGAGTTGAGATGGAAGAACAACAATGAAGGAATATTATCTTCGTACCCGAGGGAGGGAGACTTTGGGCGACTGGAAGGAAGGAGCGAGAAGAATCAAACGAACCTTTGATCAGGATTAAATGAGTGCTTGGGGAGGAGGAGGAGGAGGAGGAGGAGGAGGAGGAAGAGGATGAGGTGGAGGAGGAGGAGGAGGAGGAGGAGGAGGAGGAGGAAGAAGAGGAGGAGGAGGAGGAGGAGGAGGAGGAGGAAGAGGAGGAGGTGGAGGAGGAGGAGGAGGAGGAGGAGGAGGAGGAGGAGGAAGAGGAGGAGGTGGAGGAGGAGGAGGAGGACTGGCTGTGTGAGAACATAAAGAGAACAGTGTTACAGATGGCGCGGCTCTTGCAAGGATGGGAAGCAAGTCGCTGGAGACTCATCAAACAGATGGGATGAACTGGTCCCCAGGTGGTGCCAGGTAATACGTCAGAGCCTGAGAGAGAGGAGAGGGACGGCGCGCGAGGAAGGGTCAGGAGGAGAAAATGATTATGCTTTTACAAAGAAATTAAAGTGCTGAGTGATAAATAAATGAAAATAAGTATATATATATATTGGAAAGGATCAAGTATACTCACACGATAAGTTCGCAAGTGCATTTTCGTGTAATAAACACATCATCAGGTGAGTTACGTCTCTTCGTTGTATATCAACCGACTGATATATTTCTCTCTTGTGTCTCCCCTGATGATGTGATTATTACACGAAAGTACACTCGCGAACTTATCGTGTTTCATTTTCCCCGTGGACTCATAGGAATATATTTTTTTTTTTTTTCATACTATTTGCCATTTCCCGCGTTAGCGAGGTAGCGTTAAGAACAGAGAACTGGGCCTTAGAGGGAATATCCTCACCTGGCCCCCTTCTCTGTTCCTTCTTTTGGAGTCCCTTATATGTTTATAAGGAACCTGCAGCACTCAGGAAACAGGCCACGTCCACCTGTTGTACAGATGTGTGTGCGTCTATGTGCTTTAGAGAGTGCAGGACAGTTGAGTCGTAAGTGCTCGGTGTCATCATCGTTCTCGTAATTGCATCTTGGGCGGGAAGAGTTTTGGAATATGTTGAAACAGTGTATGTAGGGAGTCCCTTCTTTAGGGCTCTCGCAGCGCTCAGGAAGCCAGCCGCATCCACTACTGGACAGGGCCACAGAGAGTGAAAAGTGACGTTGTGTGTTCGTCTGTGAGGAGAGGGTACGTGGTCGTTGAACACACAGTAAGTGTTCAGCGTCTTCAAAGTGGTAATTGTAGCTTGGGCATGAGGGGGTCTAGTGATATGTTTGACGGTGTTTGTCGTGTTGAGGTAATGTGTGGTGCTTGGAGCGCAGAAAAGAAAGAGTAAATCGTATATGTCTTGGGAGTGTAGTTTCTAGGAGCGTTGGAGGGAAAGAGTAAATCGTATATGTCTGGGGAGTGTAGTATCTAGGAGCGCAGAAAAGAAAGAGTAAATCGTATACGTCTGGGGAGTGTAGTTTCTAGGAGCAATGGAGGGAAAGAGTAAATCCTATACGTCTTGGGGAGTGTAGTTTCTAATCGATGTATTATCTGGTGGGTTGGCGTTTAGGACTGTGTCGATTTCTTTTTGCTGGGGTAGAGGGATCTGTCGTAACATGTTTATGAAGTGTGAGGCAGTGGTCTGTTTTTCGTTTCTGCTTGAGGGAGGGTGGGAGGGGTTGGTGGCTGGCTTTGAAGTGGTTTGGATGAGAGGGGTGATGCTGTGTGTGTGTGTGTGTGTGTGTGTGTGTGTGTGTGTGTGTGTGTGTGTGAGGAGAGTGAGGGAAGGCTGAGCAGTAAGTCTTCAGTGTTGTCATTGTCGTAGTTGCATCGTGGGTATGGAGAAGTCTCATAATACGATATTCGCATTTGCTTCTGCCAAGAAATTGGTGCCTTGCATATTGAGGTAAACCCTACTGTAGAACTGGTATCTTCCACACTCTAGCAGTGGTATCTTCCACACTAGGAGTGGTACCCCCAGTGATAATAATGGTAACACCTACACCATAAAGGGTCTCTCCCACATTAGCAATGCCTCTCACCCTAACGCTGATACCTCCCACTGTTGCCTCCCACACCAACATTGGTGCCTCTCACGCTAATATAATGTACACAGTTTTCTTGTACCTGTAGTGTACCACTCACCACCCCTCTCCCTGTACCTGTAGTGTACCACTTCACCACTCACTTCACCACTCTCCCTGTAGCTGTAGTGTACCACTTCACCCCTCTCCCTGTACCTGTAGTGTACCACTCGCCAGGATCTCTCATTAACTAATGTACCTCATAAACTTAAGCCACATTTCCCTCATGGCATTCATAATGCCCCCAACTTTAATGTTCTTCTTGTGCTAACATCATACAATATTCATGTCCTCATTTCTCGTATGACTTCCATGAAATTCGGAGAAGTTACAATTTTAACTTTTGATGATAATTCACTACCACTTGTAAATGTGGTGGTAAACGACGTTAATCCGATTAATATTTGATTAACGATTATGATGCAATGAAGAGTCGTTTCAGTGAGTAATCTTCGATTAATGTTTGATTAACGTTTAAGGTGTAATGAAGAGTCGTTTCAGTGAGTAATCTTCGATTAATATTTGATTAACGTTTAAGGTGTAATGAAGAATCGTTTCACTGAGTAATCTTCGATTAAAGGCTTCCTTGCCTCTCCATTCACGTAGTATAGACGAGAGAAATGTGATATACACTCATAGCTGCGACACGTCCACTCTCCTGCGCTACGTGTTTAGTGAGAGTGTACGTGGTATTAGAATCATCCTTAGCATCTGATGAAGGTGTTCAGAGGTTTTCTAATTGGTGGTTGACGTTAACGGCCTTGTAATGATAGTTGATAGGCCAATGAATTGACCAATGAATTGTAAAACCGCCCAAGCAATCAACCAACTAACTGGTGGCATTACGTCACTTCCCATGGTGGAATTACGTCACAGAGCAAGGTGGTAGTGCGTCACTTCCCATGGTGGCATTACGTCACTTCCTATGGTGGCATTACGTCACTTCCCATGGTGGCATTACGTCACTTCCCATGGTGGCATTACGTCACAGGCTTGTGTAGCCCCTCTCCACTTCCCATGGTAGCATCAGGGCTACTTCCCTGGATAGCGCTGTATAGCACTTCCCACAGAGGCCTCCCCTGGCCACTTCCCACGGCAGCACTACGTCCCTCACCCACCCAACACCACAACACAACCCTGGGTTACCAAGCCTCATACCGAACTCTCCTCTGACCTTCGAGTCGTCAAAACGACCGACCGAAGTTCGACGGGAGAAAACCCAGCTCGAGAGAATTTCGGTAATTAAATGAAACATTTCTTGTCGTGGCGTGCGAACACCCGCACGTCAAGGGAATTCGTCCGTGTCTCTGTGGGTCTGTGAACCGCTGATGAAGCTGTTCGATTCACTCTCCTGGATCCCAAATGAAAGCGCCAAGGAGGCTGTGTAGTCTTTAATCCCCTCCCCCCCCCGTACTGGAGGAGGTGCATCGTTAGTTTGTTGTGTATTTGAGATTAATGGACCTCCGTGGTGTAGAGGTTAGCGTTCCTGACCATGACGCTTTCGCTGGCTGCCCAAAGTCGAGTGCCTGGGTTCGAATCCAAGTCGCGGCAGTCGGTCCTCAATCAACCTAGCTGTTTACCCACCCCTACGGGTTGGTGGATAAACATGGGCATATATATATATATATATATATATATATATATATATATATATATATATATATATATATATACAGTACCAAGCTTTCTGTGTCAAGCTGTGAATACCAAGCCTTCAATATCAAGCTGTAGGTACCAAGCTGTGAGTACCAAGTCCTCAGTACCAAGCTGTGAGTACCAAGTCCTCAGGACCAAGCTGTAGGTACCAAGCTGTGAGTACCAAGTCCTCAGTACCAAGCTGTGAGTACCAAGTCCTCAGTACCAAGCTGTAGGTACCAAGGTGTGAGTACCTAGCTCTCACGTACGACAGAAAACTATAAACCACAAAACCCTTCATTGGTCTGTGACGTTTCCATTGCAGTGGATCCAATACTTCATAAGTTTCCTACACCACATCAGAACAGGTTTCAGTCACATTACCTCGTCTGCCACAGCGTGTCGTGAGCGATCCTGTAGGTGCCACATACAGCTCTTACTCGGTCATGACCAGAGGAGGAGGAGGAGGAGGAGGAGGAGGAGGAGGAGAGGAGGAGGAAGAGGAAGAGGAGGAGGAGGAGGAGGAGGAAGAGGAGGAGGAGGAGGAGGAGGAGGAGGAGGAGGAGGATATTGCTACCTCTCTCTCCCTCATCTCCTGGAGACGATCACGTTACCAGAAATATTGAATCTTTTTTTTTTTCTTCTAATCGTAAGGTAATTAGTATCCGAGAAGACCTTCCTGTTTCATCTGATTTCTGTCCTCTCATTTCATTTATATTTCTCATCCAGTATTATCTCTCTCTCCCTCCTCCTCCCTTTTCATCTCCACTATTCGTATTTAATTCTTTTTTTCAAAATGCAGCCGAATCTTAATCCCTGGTATATGATATCTTCGCAAGATGGAAACTGTAAGTAACAGAAAGAAATAATCTTGTGAACAGTCGCATGACAACGCACGTTCCCCCTTTTTACCCCCTGGAGACGTAGTTTAAACTTACCTCTGGGGGTTTTACATGACCTTATCTCTGGGGGTATTACTTGACCTTATCTCTGGGGGTATTACTTGACCTTATCTCTGGGGGTTTTACATGACCTTATCTCTGGGGTATTACTTGACCTTATCTCTGGGGTATTACTTGACCTTATCTCTGGGGGTATTACTTGACCTTACCTCTGGGGTATTACTTGACCTTACCTCTGGGGTATTACTTGATCTTATCTCTGGGGTATTACTTGACCTTATCTCTGGGGGTTTTACATGACCTTATCTCTGGGGGTATTACTTGACCTTATCTCTGGGGGTATTACTTGATCTTACCTCTGGGGTTTTACTTGACCTTACCTCTGGGGTATTACTTGACCTTATCTCTAGGGGTGTTACTTGATCTTTCCCTGGAGGTATTACTTGACCTTATCTCTGGGGGTATTACTTGATCTTACCTCTGGGGTTTTACTTGACCTTACCTCTGGGGTATTACTTGACCTTATCTCTGGGGTATTACTTGATCTTATCTCTGAGGTATTACTTGACCTTATCTCTGGGGGTATTACTTGATCTTATCTCTGGGGGTTTTACATGACCTTATCTCTGGGGTATTACTTGACCTTATCTCTGGGGTATTACTTGACCTTACCTCTGGGGTATTACTTGACCTTATCTCTGGGGTATTACTTGACCTTATCTCTGGGGTATTACTTGATCTTATCTCTGGGGGTTTTACATGACCTTATCTCTGGGGGTATTACTTGACCTTATCTCTGTGGGTGTTACTTGACCTTTCTCTGGAGGTATTACTTGACCTCATTTCTGGGGGCATAACTTGACCTTACCTCTGGGTGTATTACTTGACCTTACCTCTGGAGGTTTTACATGACCTTATCTCTGGGAGTATTACTTGACCTTATCTCTGGGGGTAGTACTTGACCTTACCTCTACGGAGCATTCCTTGACCTTACCACTGGCGGCACCAATATTCTGTACCTTCCGGGGATCACAGTTGCATATATCTCTAGCAACATTTATTCTCCTCCACTATCATCACTTTCGGGATATCATTTCCCTTTACCTCAGGAAGCATCAGTAGAAATCTCGAAGTGTGTGATACTGCTGGCTCCGTCATAGATCCTCTTTTCCTTCATTATTGAGGTGTATTATTCCGCTGTCAGACGTGATTCTACATTTATCTAATGGTTGACTCTGGTACATTGGATAATGGGCTTTGGTTTGGGTCAGGTGACGAGTAAGTATATATGTATTTATTTCAATGAACAAGCATATATGTAGTTCCTTTAAGCAAGCAAGCGAGTGCATATGTACTTCATTTAGTGAACAAGTAAATGTTTATAAAGTTCCTTCGGTAAATGAGTCGTGTATATAAATATATATTTATTTTATTTGCTTTGTCGCTGTCTCCCGCGTTTGCGAGGTAGCGCAAGGAAACAGACGAAAGAAATGGCCCAACCCACCACCATATATATATATATATATATATATATATATATATATATATATATATATATATATATATATATATATATATATATATATTATTATATTTTTTTTTTTTATTATACTTTGTCGCTGTCTCCCGCGTTTGCGAGGTAGCGCAAGGAAACAGACGAAAGAAATGGCCCAACCCCCCCCCCCTACACATGTATATACATACGTCCACACACGCAAATATACATACCTACACAACTTTCCATGGTTTACCCCAGACGCTTCACATGCCTTGATTCAATCCACTGACAGCACGTCAACCCCGGTATACCACATCGATCCAATTCACTCTATTCCTTGCCCTCCTTTCACCCTCCTGCATGTTCAGGCCCCGATCACACAAAATCTTTTTCACTCCATCTTTCCACCTCCAGTTTGGTCTCCCACTTCTCCTCGTTCCCTCAACCTCCGACACATATATCCTCTTGGCCAATCTTTCCTCACTCATTCTCTCCATGTGCCCAAACCATTTCAAAACACCCTCTTCTGCTCTCTCAACCACGCTCTTTTTATTTCCACACATCTCTCTTACCATTACGTTACTTACTCGATCAAACCACCTCACACCACACATTGTCCTCAAACATCTCATTTCCAGCACATCCATCCTCCTGCGCACAACTCTATCCATAGCCCACGCCTCGCAACCATACAACATTGTTGGAACCACTATTCCTTCAAACATACCCATTTTTGCTTTCCGAGATAATGTTCTCGACTTCCACACATTCTTCAAGGCTCCCAGGATTTTCGCCCCCTCCCCCACCCTATGATCCACTTCCGCTTCCATGGTTCCATCCGCTGCCAGATCCACTCCCAGATATCTAAAACACTTTACTTCCTCCAGTTTTTCTCCATTTAAACTTACCTCCCAGTTGACTTGACCCTCAACCTTACTGTACCTAATAACCTTGCTCTTATTCACATTTACTCTTAACTTTCTTCTTCCACACACTTTACCAAACTCAGTCACCAGCTTGGTAAACATGTGATTGACAATCACATGTTTACCAAATGGCGTCCTAGCTTCGTCTCTTCGTTGTATATCAACTGACTTATATTTCTCTCTTGTGTCTCCCCTGATGATGTGATTATTACACGAAAGTGCACTTGGGAACTTATCGTGTTTCATTTTCCCCGTGGACTCATAGGAATATCTTATTCACGCGCAAAATTGTGATCCTTTCCAATATATATATATATATATATATATATATATATATATATATATATATATATATATATATATATATATATTTATATTTACATATACACTTAACAAAAAACAGTAATTATAGTTCCAATTAGACACTACTTCACATCTTCTCAAGTATGTAAGTAAAGAGCATAAAAGATCCTTACTTACTTAGATCTAACACTCTCCCGAGCTTCATTAAGGTCGAACTATACGCCATTATGAATACACGTAACCACAATGAACAAAGACGCCTCAATAAAGAGAGACACGCCACAGTCAACGCGCGTATCTCAACTACCACAGACACCATAGTAAACACAGGCACCACAGTAAACAAAGGGCACCACAGTGAATGCAGCTACCTCGGTACACACAGATGCCATACTTAAAGAAGCCACTGTGGGCGAACACTGCAGCGAAGGCAGTGGGAGGAGAGGCCTCAATCGACCATGGGAGCTCCACTATGGGAGTCATAAGGAGATCAAAGGGGGGTTGAAATCCCACCCTCAAGAGACTTTCCTTTGATGCTTTGCTCTCGGCTTGATCCACACAGCAGCAGCAGCAGCAGCCTCCATCCCCCACACAGACATCTGGCGACGCTTCCCCTGGAAAGAGAAGTGCCAGTGTTGTTTTCATTTATCTCTCTACCTTTGTGGGGTGATCTCTTTTGTTCATTCCTGTTACTTTCCTCTCTCTCTCTCTCTCTCTCTCTCTCTCTCTCTCTCTCTCTCTCTCTCTCTCTCTCTCTCTCTCTCTCTCTCTCTCTCTCTCTCTCTCACTTCGTGTATCATAGTCCATTCATGTCGTGTTCTTCTTATTGTCTTTATCTAACCCTATCATCTTCTCTCTTCCTACTGGCATACTAATTTCATTCTCGTTTTCACCTGTAGTCTCGATTTATTACATCTATTAAACGTACTTTCATCTCCTCTTCTCCTTGCTTGTATAATCTACCACGCTCTCTTCTTCTTTCTCTGGTTACCTCCTCCGTCACACTCCTATAGCCTCTTCTCATCCCTTACTTCATCATCATCTTTTCCCCCTCATTCCTTACTTTATCCTTTATTCATTCATTATCTTTCCGCCTTCCTTTGCTGACTTTATCACGTTAGTCGTCTGTTCTCGATCTTTGTTTACTTCAGCTAGGACACCCAGTGGCTCAAGGAATGAATGGGTCTGGCTGAGGACACAGAGAACAAGCTCTGGCACCGACGGGTGCTCCTGCATCCCACAGCTCCCTTGACGGATCATGGGAGGAGTGGATGTTGACACACAAGAGAGAGACACACACACACACATCTCTCGGGACCAGTTATAATACCACCTCGAAGGTTGGTCAGCGCCCCTCGCGCTTCCTCAGCTCTCTTAACAAAAGGTTTTATGAGGACATGGCTGCTCCTCTCATCTCTCAGTCGGAGAACATAAGCTAGTCTCCCATGTCCCCCCTAAAAAACAGAGGACCTACCCATGCTCCCATGTCACCCAAGTAGAGGACATAGCCAAGCGTCCATATCCTCTTACAGGAGACATAGCCAATCTGCCATATCCCTTAAGCAGAATACATACCCATACTCCCTCGTCTTTCAAGCAGAGGACATACCCACACTCCCTTGTTTCCCAAGCAGAGGACATGCCCATGCTCCCATGTCCCCTTAAATAGAGGACATACCCAGGCTCCCATGTCACCCAGACAGAGGACACAGGGGGCATGAGGGACCTTCTTTGTTCCCATATCTGTTGTCTTAATTGGAAAAGAAAACGTCGTAAAACAAACATTGTAATATATCATTGCCCTGGATGGCATCTTGAAAAAAAAAGATAGTATTTCATCCTCCCTTTATGTCGCACTTTTAAAGCATTGCTGGTATAGACACTGTGGGTTAGAGGTTGGAAAACTCCACTTATATTTCTCGGGTCTAGTTCCATCGCAAATTAGATGGATGTCTTGTATAAATTGTATGAATCCCATTGGATCTACGTGTTAAAGGAGTATAGGCTTGTCCAGATATTTCTGGGTCTGTTTGTCCAGGGTACATGGATTTCTCCTCTGATGGCTTCAGTCGAGACAAAATACTGGAAATCAATGCCACACCTATACAAGAGGAAGGACATATGTCACCTGAAATTTACCGATTCCCATTTACTCCAAAAATATAGTTAGATTCACGTCCCTGCTCTGTCAAGAGCACGAAGTATTCTTTCCCTTCCTCTCTTGCAATTCCCATTGCGAAGAGAGTTCTTGTATCTCACAACCATGTCTGAGCTCCAGTCTCGTCTCGCATGGCCCACTGACGTGATCATAAGCGGTAAGATACTTCGATCGTAATATGCATTTTAATAGTGTTCAGAATGTGCAATTTAGAAAGGTAGTCAGTACAAAGGAGACCTGATGCTTTATAGGGTTTAAGCTCTGTCCTGATCGCTATTCATTTGACACGCTTGAACTTCCATCAACTTGCAGTGGACAGTCCATTTGTCTTGGAAATAAAACCATTGCGTCGTAGATCTTACGTTTCACTCTCCTTGGGAAGTGCGTCGTAGATTTTACGTTTCACTTTCCTGTGGAAGTCAGTCGCCATTCTCACTTGGGTCGAGCGAAGTGAGTTTCGTAAAGTTCCCTTGTCCTTGATAATGGTGTTCTCGCTGCTTTAGTGGAGTGTAAAACAATGCGTAATCCCCTCTGGGTATAGCGTTGAATACACTTCAAAGTGTAGCTTTGTGTGTATCCTGGAGCACACACAGAGGTCTCTTTGTCTCCCAGGGTTGTGTTATTACGTATACTTTGTACGTTGCGGTCTAAACAGTACATGGTATGAGTCTGTGTCAAGTGTACCTTGCTGGGGCAGGTTTTAATGGTACCTGGTATGATTTCGTGTCAAGTGTACCTTGCTGGGGGAGGTTTTCATGGTACCTGGTTTGGTTTCGTGTCAAGTGTACCTTGCTAGGTGAGACCTTGATGGTACCTGGTATGGTTTCGTGTCAAGTGTACCTTGCTAGGTGAGACCTTGATGGTACCTGGTACGGTTTCGTGTCAAGTGTACCTTGTTGGGGGAGATTTTAATGATACCTGGTATGGTACGTCACAGGATGTAGTCTCAAGCGTACAGTACTGAATGTAGATGACCTGGTCCTCGGAAGACCATAATGTTGTGTGTTATTCAGCAGCGTATAGCGCGCATCATCATCTCAAGAGTGTGTGGTTCTGCAAGCGACCAGTCGCACTTCTAGGAATCCTTTCTTCACCATATTGTTGTTTGACATCCACGATTTCCACACCTTGCATCAACTCCCAATCTCTGTAGGACAGTTTCTAGGCTAATTTTCTTTACTCTCTTTTTCTGTATGTAGGGAAAATATTTACCATTCGCGTTCGTCTTTAATATCTCGTCATCTCGTATACTGGATAGAGCGCCACCTTGTCTGGCCTCTTTCCTCCGCCATCTCTCAGGCGCTGTAGCTCCACCAACTCCCCCCCAAGAGCACGAGTATGTGTCAAATTATTTAGCTTTGCCATCATTTTTATTAAGGTCTTATGTCCTCCCAGCACTCGCCAATCCCCCAAATATCGTCCCCCAAAATATCGTTCTTGCACCTTCGTAACCGGATATTGCCTAAGTCAGGAAATCTGAAAACGTTTAACCCTCCCCACCCATCCCCCTTTTTTTTTCATCAGAAAACGGGTTTCTGCAACACATTGTCAATTTCATACCTCCATGTTATTATATTTCTATGCAATGATATATATATATATATATATATATATATATATATATATATATATATATATATATATATATATACATATATATATATATTGGAAAAGATCACAGTTGAGTGAGTGATCGAATATATTCCTTGAAATCTACGGGGAAATGAAACACGGTAAGATCCCAAGTGCACTTTCGTGTGATGAACACAAATGGCGTCCTAGCTACGTCTCTTCCTTGTACATCAGCTGATAGATAGATTTCTTGTATCTCCCCTGATGATGTGATCGTTACACGAAAGTGCACTTAGGAACTTGTTTCATTTCCCCCTGGATTACAAGGAATATATATATATATATATATATATATATATATATATATATATATATATATATATATATATATATATATATATTATATATATTAGTGTGTGTGTGTGTGTGTGTGTGTACCGTTATCAATGTCAAGATGCCGAGCTATGCAAATAACCTAACCAATATCAAACATGGAACTGACGAGGTGACCTCCGCTCATATGCAAGGCGGCCAGAGAGATCATATCGACTAAGTAATCAAACGCCCGAGACGAAAGACATTCGGTTCCAATTACTTGTCTTCGGTCCATGTCCTCAATATACCCTGAGTGAGGTCAGATACCGGAGGCGAACACGTTATTGACGCCACTGAAGACCCCCAAGGTAAGGTCAATGCCACTGATGACCCCCAAGGTAAGGTCAATGCCACTGATGACCCCAAGGTAAGGTCAATGCCACTGATGACCCCCAAGGTAAGGTCAATGCCACTGATGACCCCAAGGTAAGTTCAATGCCACTGATGAACCCCAAGGTAAGGTCAATGACACTGATGACCCCAAGGTAAGGTCAATGCCACTGATGACCCACAAGGTAAGCCACTGATGACCCCAAGGTAAGCTTAGCCAGAAGTGTGATTTACAAGAGTAGGGTTCCAGGGGGTTACTGGAATAAACATTAGTATTAGACATCTTCCCTATAGTGATGACGTTCAGTTAGACATCAGCCCTATAGTGATGACGTTCACTTGAACATTAACGCATCACTTATTTACACTAGTCGCCGTCACTGAGATCACAGATATATGAAGTAGTGAGGGGGATATTGCCATTAATCTCAACCTCTTATAGCCTGAAACATCCTAGTCATCTCTGGTAAATTAATCACTCGGTCAATTTAACTTTTTCATGTTGAGATGAGTAATAATGTATGTATGATGTAAGCTCATATGTCCATCATTACTCATCTCAACATGACAGAGTTAAATTATCATCATTTCAATCTATGTTCCTTAGGGCATTACGTATTTGCTGTCCAGATTTTATTGATGATGAGTTTGAGAAGATATATTCTATTGGATCTAAGTTAAAGTACCCTAGATCTTTCACTGATAAATCCCTTAAGTTAGCAAAGAAATCATTTTATAGAGTTGAGCCCAAACCTCCCATTGACTCCAAGAATCTTTAAGTTCTCCCTTTTGATGATAATTTCACTTTACTTCCCATGTTGCTTAAATCCTTTAATGTAAATGTTGCCTTTAGCAACGGTAATACTATAAAGAATATCTTAATCAGGAATTCACCAGAAAATTCTCTTGAATGCATCTATAAAGTGCTTACCAAGAGAAATATCATTGAATCTTCTATTATTAGATACACAAAGAATTATGATCTTAATATTAGTGATGTTCTGTACAAATTAGATAACTTTATTGTTGATAAAATTTGTAAAATGATAAGTTTATGAACGCTCGTTGTATGTTTTGGACAATCACATGTTTACCAAATGGCGTCCTAGCTTCGTCTCTTCGATTTATATCAACTGACTTATATTTCTCTCTTGTGTCTCCCCTGATGATGTGATTATTACACGAAAGTGCACTTGGGAACTTATCGTCTTTCATTTTCCCCGTGGACTCATAAGAATATATATATATATATATATATATATATATATATATATATATATATATATATATATATATATATATATACACGATTACTTATTTGTATTAAATCATAAAAACAGAATTAGATATAAGAGCATTTATGGTGCTCGACCTGGCTGACCTCATAAAGAACGAAACACCTCGGCAGCTCTTTAGAACGATATATTATGAACTTTACGAGGCGTTCACTTTACCTCGACTTTTCCTTATGATTCCATTCATTTCAGGAGAGACCCACGCGCGCGTTTTTTCCTGCCCTTTCTCTCCATGAGATATTTTACGATGTCGTAATTCTTCATGAAGCTGGCTGAGTACTTGTGAAATGTACGTACGGCTTACGGTCCAAGTTAAGATGACAAACGGGTTCAAATATCTTTTACATACTGTTTAAATGCCTTTTATATGAGGTTTAAATGCCTTTTGTATACGGGTTTAAATGCCTCATAAATCCAGCCTTAAATGTCTTTTATATACGGTTTTAAATGCCATTTTTTTATATACGGATTTGAATACCTTTTATATAAGGGTTTAAATACCGTATACAAGCATGGATTTTAATACCTTCATTTCAAACTTCAAACCCTTACGGGTTTTTGCCTTTTTTTTCTTCCGCTGAAATGCACCTCACCTCGACCCCATCTTCACCGCTTGACGCCTCTGGGCTAAACACACATGACCCGACAAAACCCAATTTCCTTCTCGACGATTTTTCACTCCCCCTCTCCACCCGCTGCCACTCGTTCAGCCTCAAAAAAAAAAAAAAAAAAAAGGAAGTCTTGCTTGCAGCTCTGGTAAGTCGATCTCCCGGAGCTTCTTCCAAAGACTTGATTACTTCCACCAAAGAATTGATTTACAAGTGACTGGTATAATAACCTCATCAGCCACGAACGACAGGACAACAGGTGTTAGTTTTGTGGCCAGTTTTCTTTAAGATGTTGGTGAACAGGAGACATTTGTTCCCCATTCGTTCTCCATTCTGTAGCGAAGGCAAAGGTACTTCGTACTATTCTTTCAGGCAATAATTGTTCACTGATGATTTCTTTCAGTCTTGTTATCAAGTCTTGTGATGGAGTTATCTCGCATCTCCCTAATGATTATAATTACTATCTTGATTTGATGGTTTGATATCAGCGAGGACCGACCCGTGTGGGGTACATAATCCCACACTCCACGGTGGCTTTTCTTCACCATAGCCAATGTTTTAAGTTAAAAAAAAATATTGTAACAAATTCACTTATCATTCCCGTCCTTCACTTCCAGCTCTCACGCTCCCAGCCTTCACTTCCAGCCACACTACCAGCCCTTACTTCCAGCCACACTACCAGCATTCTCTTCCAGCCACACTACCAGCCCTCACTTCCAGCTCTACACTCTTGGTTTCCCCACCTCTTCCAGAGTCTATAGTCAAGTGGTTCAGTCCATCACCTTGACTTTGCCTGTAGCCCAAAAGCTTTTGAATCGTTCCCGCAGTGCCTGTTGTCCTCTCCCTCCTCAAGGTTTCCTCGTCTCTGTTCTATCAATTTTAGGGAAAATGAAATCAATTCGGAGGAGATGTATAATAATTCACGTACCATTTCCTCATGGCCTCGATTCCCATCCTAGTATCTCTGACCTCAGAGTAATATCAGTATAAGTAAAGAGGGTTTTCTTTTGCATAATTTAGATAAATGATGTTCCCGCGTTCCACATCATCCACAGGGCTGCGTAAAATTATCTATGTCGTGGACAAGGGAAACCCTGGAATGAACCATCCCTGTGCTTAGGTATCTTTCAAGCCCAGTGGCCACGATTTTAGCATCGCGGTATAGCTAAGCTTCCACGTTATCTCGTGATATTTTTTCTTCTGGAAAAAGATGTGAAATCCTCACAGAGGGTTTGAAGACGGAGGGAATTAGATTCAGAAACTTAAGGCAGCGACGAAGCAACTTCTGACCGACTGCCAGTCACTTTAGAAATATAGGAGGAAAAAACTAGGCATTTCACTTCTCAAGACTTTTTTGACTTGAAAATCTGATGTGAAGATCGAAACGCTTCTCTATAAATGTATAGCTGTTTTCTCGTAGCCATTTAACGAGTACCAGATTACGATTTTTATTCTTTCTGTCACTTCCTTTAATTCTAATAGTGACTGTAATCCACTGTAGTCACAATAAGAGGAGAAGGTAACGTTATATGATATGAAATGCAGAGGTCCCGTTAATTTTTGACTGTGACGTATTTTCTTATTTATATTTTTCAAGGTATTTTACCTTCGTATTAACTTCTCACATTCTTAACATTCATATAAACAAGATTACTTAGAATACATAGCATTTACATATACAGGATTACTTGGAATACATAATATTGACATATACAAGCCACATACGTTGCATAACATTCACGTATACAAGTCACGGACGTTACATAACATTCACATACTCAAGCTACATAACGTTCACAAATCCAAGCCACGTAGCTACACTACATAAGATTCACATATACAAGCCACATAAACTACATTATATTCACACATTCAAGTGATAGTATTTCACAACCGCAAATTTCCGTTCCTCTCTCTCTCTCTCTCTCTCTCTCTCTCTCTCTCTCTCTCTCTCTCTCTCTCTCTCTCTCTCTCTCTCTCTCTCTCTCTCTCTCATTCTGGCTACAACCTCACACATTCAGACACCCTCAGCTTGAGTCCTTGAGTCTTCGAGGCAAAAGCCACACGCTTGGGCTCTCTCTCTCTCTTCTTCTTTTCCTAGAATTCTTTTTTTTTCTCTCTTTTCCAGAAAATGATAATAAAAAGAGCAAAGGGGTTCCCAGTTCTCCTTCCTCCCTTTTGCACTTGGTAGTCACCTCGTGTGACACACACACAGGTGATGCGTGAGTAGTCTCTCTCTCTCTCTCTCTCTCTCTCTCTCTCTCTCTCTCTCTCTCTCTCTCTCTCTCTCTCTCTCTCTCTCTCCCTTCCGTCTCCCAAGAACTGACCGCGCATGTCATCACTCGCTGGCAACTGTATACTCACGACAGTTGCCAGCGAGTGATGACGGGCGGTCAGTATGCACAACCCTGACAGTCAAAAAGAGAGAAATAAATTCTTGAATGTCTGAGGCTTTGCGCGTTACGAGGAAATTTGTGAACTCAAATTTTCTCTTCCTTGCATGATTAAGAATCTAGATTCATCTGAGCTACACTAGAAGCAATGAGGTGTTTTTGTAAAGAGTGCAAGGTGTACGGTGTGTGTGTGTGTGTGTGTGTGTGTGTGTGTGTGTGTGTGAATAAGTATTTAGAGATGAGAGATAGTGGTTTCAGATGCAGGTGGGTCGACAGCAGGGGTGTGTGATGTCACCATGGCTGTTTGATCTATTCATGGATTTGGTGGTGAGGGAGGGAAATGCAAGGATCTTGGAGAGAGGGGCAGATTTGAAGTCTGCTAAGGCTTACGTAAGGGGGGCTTAGAAAGGCGAGTCAGTTGTTGTTTGCTGATGACGCGGCTCTGGTGGCAGGCTAGAGTGAATATTGCAGAAGCTGGTGTCTGAGTTTAGGAGAATGTGTGGGAGGAGAAAGCTGGGAGTTGATTTGAATTAAGGTTATTGAGTTTAGCAGTATAAAGAGATAGGTTGGCTGAAGAGTGCATTTGAATGGAGAGATCCCGGAGGAAATTTAATATTCTATTCTTTTAGGCACTTGGGAATAGACATGACATCCGTGGTGTAGTGTTTAGCATTACGCATGCATAGGCCCATGGGATCACACCTGCATTGGTTCCAATCTTGATCGCGGCAGCCGGTCCACACTGCTCTACCCAACTATTCATCCTCCTCCAGGGGTCTAGCCGATAAAATGGGTACCTGACATAGGCTATGGGTATATGTGTTTATACATAAGTGTATGGTACATGAATACAAGGTTGCGAGACTGGACAACACGAGTGTAAGACTTTTCCCGCAAGATATGATGACAAAGAATGGACCGTGGAAGCCGAAGTAAGTCATATGGTGGGTGAGGGGGGGAGCTGAGATTGTAGGTGCAGTGAGGGATGTGTGGAAAGAGAAGTCACTGTCTATGAGAGCAAATTTAGATGGTCATGTTTGCTTGTACAGTAGCCCCAAGACGTGGCTCAAACAAAAAAGTACGGAAGAGGATGGATGTGTTGGAAATAGATTCAATGTTTTGGGAAAATAAATGGTGTGATCAAGTTTGATCAAGTAAAGAAGGAGAGTGTTTTGTATGCGTATGAGAAAGCTAAGCAGGCTGTGCTGATATGGTTGGGACATATGGAGAGGATGAGTGTGGAGAGGTTGACTAAGAGTGCATACTTGTCAGAAACGGAGGGAGAAAGGAGAATGGAGAGATCGAGGACAAGATGGAATGATAGAGTGAAAGATTCCTTGAGCGATGGGAACCTAAGTATGCAGGAGGGTGTGAGGCGTGCACAGGATAGAGCGGACCGGTGAGATGTGGTATAGAGGGGGCTATACAGGGGATGACGTGCTGTCAATGGGCTGAAGCTCTCAGGAGAAATCACGGTAAGGTCTGTGAGGCCTGACTGTGGATAATGGGCTCTGGTTTCGATGCACTATACATATCAGCTAGACCGCTAGAGATTGGACGTGAGCGAATGAGGCCATTCTTCGGCTGTTCGTAACGCCACCTCGCTACGTGAGAAACAGCGAACAAACTCTTGTGATGTCGATATATACAGTACGAAAAGACGTTTATGCTATGTTAGGAGGGATTGTCTTCCGTCATGCCACGGGTTTTGTTCAGTGAAGGATCATATGAACGCACCAAGAGCCAGGGACGCCACCGTACACTAAATGCTGAAGCCTGTAAGCCCAGTTATTGAGATTCAGTGAAGGATGTCAGGGACGCACCATGAGCTAGAATTCTCAAGTGTATATTAAGCGAGGGAACACGCTCCAGGTCAGTGAGCCAGACTCAGTGGAGGATTACATGCGCGCACCATGATCCAGATGTCCCTTTATTTATCAGCGGTAAAACCTCTTGCAGGTCTGTGTTCCCCGTCACTGTACCCGTCACGTAACGTCACCATGACCCAAAGTGGGTCGTATCGCGTCACGTTGCCCGTCACCCACTGCCAGCACCTAAAGAAGAGGATAACGTCACACACACCACCTCGCCTGTCACCTACCGTCACCACCTGCTGTAAACGTTTCGAGGTAGGTTACCTTGGCCGTAACCTACCGTCACCACCTTCTCCATACCTCTCGAGTAAGGTCACCTGGACCGTCACAGACCGTCACCACCTTCTGCTAACGTCTCGAGTAACGTCACCTCGCCTGTCACCTACCGTCACCACCTACCGAGGTAGGTTACCTTGGCCGTCACACACCGTCACCATTTTCTCCATACTTCTCGAGTAAGGTCACCTTGGCCGTCACAGACCGTCACCACCTTCCGCTAACGTCTCGAGTAACGTCACCTTGACCGTCACTTACCGTCACAACTACTCGTGTTACAGTATGTTTTACCGTCACTTACCGTCACCACCACCTGTAAACTACTCGTGTCACAGTGTGTTTTACCGTCACCTGCCGTTACCACGTACAGCTACAGCCACAGACCCTCCTCACCACAGGGGAAAATAACCAGTGCGAGAAGACGTTCTGAAAGGGGAAAGAATCACCTTAAAAAGACAAAAAACTCTCTCTTATAACTTCAAATAAAGCCCTTTTTGCTTTAGTTGTCAGTCTTTAGATATGTTAAGATTCTGTCGTATCTTTAAGTGAGTTAAGATTCATTCATATCTTTAAATGAGTTAAAATTCTCTCGTATCTTTAGTTAAAATTCTCTCGTATCTTTAGAGTTAAAATTCTCTCGTATCTTTAGAGTTAAAATTCTCTAGTATCTTTAGAGTTAAAATTCTCTCGTATCTTTAGAGTTAAAATTCTCTCGTATCTTTAGAGTTAAAATTCTCTCGTATCTTTAGAGTTAAAATTCTCTCGTATCTTTAAGATTCTCTCGTATATTTGAGTTAAAATTCTGACGTATCTTTAAATAAGTTAAGATTCTGATGTATCTTTAAGTGAGTTAAGATTCTTTCATATCTTTAAATGAGTTAAGATTCTCTCGTATCTTTAAGATTCTCTAGTATCTTTAAGTGAGTTAAAATTCTGACGTATCTTTAAGTGAGTTAAGATGCTGACATATCTTTAAATGTGTTAAGATTCTGACGTATCTTTAAATAAGTTAAAATTCTGACGTATTTTTAAAGGAGTTAAGATTCTGACGTATCTTTAAATGAGTTAAGATTCTGACGCATCTTTAAGTAAGTCCAGACTCTGAGTTAAAGCTGAGTTACACTGTCCAAATTAGAGGAATCTGAATCCAGCTTTGAGGCAAGTGGAACGCGCTCTTGAGGAGACACATTTTTCTTCACAGTAGTAACGCCAACGTACCAGTCGTCATGGCTCGTTGTTCCTGGGAGGAAACAATGAGCCGATCCTGGAGAGGTTTCCCCGGACCTGGCGCTCTTGCTTCCACCCTTCCTAATGATATTACCTTCCCATTATGGCGGGACACGCCCTCTCTGACATGAACTCTCATGATGAAACGTAAATGTGAATGATGAAACGTAAATGTAAATGATGAAACGTAAACGTAAATGATGAAACTTAAATATAAATGGTGAAACGTAAATATAAATGATGAAGCGTAAATGTAAATGATGAAACTTAAATGTAAATGATGAAACGTAAATGTAAATGATGAAGCGTAAATGTAAATGAGATACCATCAGGACGATATCGTTTGGGGGAATAGGAAGAAAGGAAAAAAAAAACGAAGCAAGGAATATATATGACCATTTCCCCCTATCTGGAGAGCATAGTGTGTACTGTGTGTGTGTGTGTGTGTGTGTGTGTGTGTGTGTGTGTGTGTGTGAGTATATGTGTGTGTGTGTGTGTGTGTGTGTGTGTGTGTGTCTGTCTGTCTGTCTGTCTATCTGTCTGTCTATCTGTCTGTCTGTGTCTGTACATGTGTGTGTGTGTCCACATGTACATACATCTCAT
>NC_092227.1:84079011-84089011 GCF_036320965.1 Panulirus ornatus
TCTCCCTTAACCCCTTGTCGAGCGAAATTCCACTGACAATAAATAGAAAAAAAAATACGTCTTTTCAACCACTGATAATTATATTATTTACGTTATCAGACACCCGTGTTCCCGGGTGATAAATGACGCGTTATGGTCGCCAGGGCTGATCTCTTTATTTGATAAATGACTGCAGAAAACATTATGATGTAAGTAGGATCATCTTAGATTGAGGTAGGTCTGTGAACGTGGATCGCTAACTCTATAAAGGTGGTGAGATGGTGTTTCTTTCGCTATAAGATTAGACAGATGATTTCATACGTCAGTGATGGTGTAAAACACCTGCAACCAGTAAGAACAGATGTCTCATGTCTACACCCAGTGGGACCAGGTGTCTCATGTCTACACCCAGTGGGAACTGGTGTCTCACGTCTACACCCAGTGGAAACGGGTGTCTCACGTCTACACCCAGTGGGAACTGGTGTCTCACGTCTACACCCAGTGGGAACTGGTGTCTCACGTCTACACCCAGTGGGAACTGGTGTCTCACATCTACACTTAGTAGGAACAAGTGTCTCACGTCTACACCCAGTGGGAACAGGTGTCTCACGTCTACACCCAGTAGGAACAGGTGTCTCACATATACACCCAGCAGGAACAGGTGTCTCACATCTACACCCAGCAGGAACAGGTGTCTCACGTCTACACCCAGTAGGAGCAAGTGTCTCACATCTACACCCAGTAGGAACAGGTGTCTGACATCTACACCCAGCAGGAACAGGTGTCTCACGTCTACACCCAGTGGGAACTGGTGTCTCACATCTACACTTAGTAGGAACAAGTGTCTCACGTCTACACCCAGTTGGAACAGGTGTCTCACGTCTACACCCAGTAGGAACAGGTGTCTCACATCTACACCCAGCAGGAACAGGTGTCTCACGTCTACACCCAGTGGGAACAGGTGTCTCACATCTACACCCAGTAGGAACAGGTCTCACGCCTACACCCAGTGGGAACAGGTGTCTGACATCTACACTCAGCAGGAACAGGTGTCTCACATCTACACCCAGTGGGGCCAGGTGTCTCACGTCTACACCCAGTGGGAACTGGTGTCTCACGTCTACACCCAGTAGGAACAGGTGTCTCACATCTACACCCAGTAGGAACAGGTGTCTGACATCTACACTCAGCAGGAACAGGTGTCTCACGTCTACACCCAGTGGGAACAGGTGTCTCACGTCTACACCCAGTAGGAACAAGTGTCTCACATCTACACCCAGTAGGAACAGGTGTCTCACGTCTACACCCAGTGGGAACAGGTGTCTCACGTTTACACCCAGTAGGAACAGGTGTCTCACGTCTACACCCAGTGGGAACAGGTGTCTGACATCTACACTTAGTAGGAACAAGTATCTCACATCTACACCCAGTGGGAACAGGTGTCTCACGTCTACACCCAGTGGGAACAGGTGTCTCACGTCTACACCCAGTAGGAACAAGTGTCTCACATCTACACCCAGTAGGAACAGGTGTCTCACATCTACACCCAGCAGGAACAGGTGTCTCACGTCTACACCCAGTAGGAAAAGGTGTCTCACATCTACACCCAGCAGGAACAGGTGTCTCACGTCTACACCCAGTAGGAACAGGTGTCTCACGTCTACACCCAGTAGGAACAGGTGTCTCACATCTACACCCAGCAGGAACAGGTGTCTCACATCTACACCCAGCAGGAACAGGTGTCTCACATCTACACTTAGTAGGAACAAGAGTCTCACGTCTACACCCAGTGGGAACGGGTTTCTCACGTCTACACCCAGTGGGAATGGGTGTCTCACGTCTACACCCAGTGGGACCAGGTGTCTCATGTCTACACCCAGTGGGAACGGGTGTCTCACGTCTACACCCAGTGGGAACTGGTGTCTCATGTCTACACCCAGTGGGAACAGGTGTCTCACGTCTACACCCAGTAGGAGCAGGTGTCTCACGTCTACACCCAGTGGGAACAGGTGTCTCACGTCTACACCCAGTGGGAACGGGTGTCTCACGTCTACACCCAGCAGGAACAGGTGTCTCACGTCTACACCCAGTAGGAACAGGTGTCTCACGTCTACACCCAGTAGGAACAGGTGTCTCACATCTACACCCAGCAGGAACAGGTGTCTCACATCTACACCCAGCAGGAACAGGTGTCTCACATCTACACTTAGTAGGAACAAGTGTCTCACGTCTACACCCAGTGGGAACGGGTTTCTCACGTCTACACCCAGTGGGAACAGGTATCTCACGCCTACACCCAGTGGGAACAGGTGTCTCACATCTACACCCAGCAGGAACAGGTGTCTCACATCTACACCCAGCAGGAACAGGTGTCCCACATCTTCACCTGCAGGTGTCGCGCTTATGACACCAAACAGAAGCAGGTATTAGACATCTGTTATATCTGGACCGAACAATTCAGTTCTTAAAAAAATATAATTCTCGTCTTTCTTTCCTTGTTTTAAATATAATCAAACATATTATTCTTGATTGTAATCAAATGTAATTCTAGTCTGTCTCTCATTTCTTAGATGATCAACCATTAAGACGAAAATCCAGAGTCTACCTCATTCACATGGGCTTATCTTCGTCTTATAGCACTGTATTATTCCATACGATACGATGTCATAAAGTAATTCATTTCTTGAGTGATAAATATCAATACTTTACTGAAAAAATTAGCGAAGAAAAGTATCGAAAAAGGTGTAGAATATTTGGCACTTGAAGCGCTTATTTGAAACTTGAATCTCGTATTGATCAAGAGGCTTTACAGACGAATCAGAGCGGATGATTGGATGGGTCTGGCTTCGCTTTGGGGCCGCCAGGTGGCAATTAACGTGCCTTGAGAGGCGTGGTAAAGACCACTGGAGACTCGTTATTAAGACTTATTGACTGAGAAACTCCCAGGGTTTCTTGTGACCCGAGTTGTGATCTGAGGAGGAGATGAGACGAGGAGCTTGGTGTATGTTGCGTCCTTATGTATGTTGACCCTTGGCTCTCACAGACAGACCCTTGGCTATCACAGACCCTTGGCTCTCACAGACCCTTGGCTCTCACAGACCCTCGGTTTTCACAGGCCCTTGACTCTCTGAGACCCTTGGCTCTCACAGACCCTTGGCTGTCACAGGCCCTTGGCTCTCAGAGACCCTTGGCTGTCACAGGCCCTTGTTTCTCATAGGCCCTTGGCTCTCAGAGACCCTTGGCTCACAGAAACCCTTGGTTATCACAGACCCTTGGCTCTCACAGACCCTCGGTTTTCAGAGGTCCTTGGCTGTCACAGGCCCTTGGCCATCACAGGCCTTTGGCTGTCACAGACCCTTGGCTCTCACAGGCCCTTGGCTCTTACAGACCCTTGGCTATCACATGCCCTTGGCTCTCACAGATCCTTGGCTATAACATGCCCTTGCCTCTCACAGACCTTCGGCTATCACATGCCTTGGCTGTCACAGACCCTTGGCTCTCACAGACCTTTGGCTATCACATGCCCTTGGCTCTCACAGACCCTTGGCTCTCACAGACGCTTAGTTCTCACAGGCCTTTGACTCTCACAGGCGCTTAGTTCTCACAGACCCTTGGCTCTCACAGACCCTTGACTCTCACAGACCCATGACTCTCACAGACCCTTAGTTCTCACAGGCCCTTGACTCTCACAGACCCTTAGTTCTCACAGGCCCTTGACTCTCACAGTGGCCCGTAGCTCTCACAGATTCATGGATAAGATCTCACTTGGCGTAACTTCTATGACAGGGCGATGTAAGCGCGATTCGCTTTCCCGCTTTCCACTTCCCGCTTTCCGTTGTGTACAAAAGATAATTCTGCAGTTCCTATATTTTTCCCACATCTTTACGACGTTGCAATCCAGTATTCTTTTTCTCCATAGAGTCTTGAATCCCTTTGCCATTGTAGTTTGCTTTTGCCTTTTCTTCCAAGATTAGAAGTTCAGAAGTCGTGTGTGTGTGTGTATGTGTGTGTGTGTGTGTGTGTGTGTGTGTGTGTGTGATTATTAGCATAGCAATCAGGTATAAGGATGAGGATATATTCAGCAAGCTTCCTCTTTGGTGTAATCAAAGGCCTTGGACCACTAGGTGGGGCTTTGATACGTGCTATGCACAGGCATGATGCTTAATGCAATCTGATATCATGATCTCGAAAGAATTTCATAGATGAAGTAACATCCTATTTTTCTATCATATAGGTTTCCAAAGAGTGTTCAATTCTTTAAGGTATAATGTCTTTTTTTTTTTACAAAGGTTTCTAGTGTTCAATTCTTTAAGGTATAATGTCTTTTTTTTACAGAGGTTTCTAAATAGTGTTCAATTCTTAGAGGTGTTATGTCTTTTTTTTCATAGATTTCTGAATAGCGTTCGATTGTTTGAGGCGTTATGTCATTTTTTTTTTCTGATTTCTAAATAGTGTTCGATTCCTTGAGGCGTTAGGTCATTTTTTTACTGATTTCTAAATAGTGTTCGATTCCTTACGACGCTATGTCATTTTCTCTTACTGATTTCTAAATAGTGTTCGAATCCTTAAAAGTGTTATGACGTTCAGACAAGACCGACAGCGAACACGATCAAGGAGAACTTATTCACAGAGGCTGGCTAGCTGCCATTTAGTTACCCCTATACACAACTGTGACTATGAGACTCGCTACCTCCCACTCTCTTTCCTCAGCAAAGGGAATTTTCCCTCGCGTTTCTCCACAAATGCCAGGCGATGACATGACACGAAATAGACTGGCCATTGAGATGCAAAGTTTCCCCAGTTTTTTTGGGAATTTTCCCTCGCGTTTCTCCACAAATGCCAGGCGATGACATGACACGAAATAGTCTGGCCATTGAGATGCAAAGTTTCCCAAGGTTTTTTGTGTTGTTTTTTCCCTTCTTGATGCTTTACAGGAGGAAAAAAATTATATACGATGTTCCCTGGAGAGGTGAGATGTACGAGAGACTGGGAAAGTGTTTGAGAGATTTTATGCAAAATGAGAAATGTGTATTGTACGTCCCTGCTGCTGCTGCTGTTCTTATATCCTCGCATACAGCTGCTCATGCTGCCTCTTATATGTATATCATGTATACAGCTGCTCATAAGCCTCTTATATGTATATCATATATACAAGCTGCTCATGCTGCCTCTTATATGTATATCATGTATACAGCTGCTCACGCTGCCTCTTTTATGTATATCATGTATACAGCTGCTCATAAGCCTCTTATATGTATATCATATATACAAGCTGCTCATGCTGCCTCTTATATGTATATCATGTATACAGCTGCTCATGCTGCCTCTTATATGTACGTATATCATGTATACAGCTGCTCATGCAGCCTCTTACATGTATATCATGTATACAGCTCCTCATGCAGCTTCTTATATGTATATCATGTATACAGCTGCTCCTGTTGACTATTGTATGTATATCATGTATACAACTGCTCATGCTGACTATTGTATATATATCATGTATACAGCTGCTCATGCTGACTCTTGTATGTATATCATGTATACAGCTGCTCATGCAGCTTCTTATATGTATATCATGTATATAGCTGCTCATGCAGCCTCTTATATGTATACCATGTAAACAGATGCTCATGCTGACTATTGTATGTATATCATGTATACAACTGCTCATGTAGCCTCTTATATGTATATCATGTATACATCTGCTCATGCTGACTCGTATATGTATATCATGTATACAACTGCTCATGCTGCCTCTTATATGTATATCATGTATACAGCTGCTCATGCAGCCTCATATGTATATCATGTATACAACTGCTCCTGCTGACTCTCACAGGTTCATCATTTCATGGTATATATTTTCTTTTTTTTTGTTAGCTGAGACAGCACGGGCAAATGAATGCCCGAGGCAAAGTCATCTCATTAACGTTATACACACACACATACACACACACACACACACACACACACACACACACACACACACACACACACACACACACACCACTCTATCAACTTCAGCACCAAGGCCAAGAAACACGGTATCTGCTTTCAAAACACTCACCTTCACCAGTTTCTGATAAAAAAAGAAAAGAAAAAATCACTTATCTTCTACAAGTAGTTCATGTGCTCCACCCTAAACTACGCCTCACCTTCCAGGCCATCCATCAGTTCCTCCACAGCGCAGGAGAAAGAAATCACCAGCTCGATAGCAAAGACCAACTCTCAGTATCCTACACAACTTAACCCCAAAATTCTTATACAGTACCACTTCACATACTCGGCTCCCAGTTCTTTCCATCAGCACTGAGATGATGGCCTCTTATACCTTAAGCAAACAGCAGCACCGCGTGTTGAGAGAGAGAGAGAGAGAGAGAGAGAGAGAGAGAGAGAGAGAGAGAGAGAGAGAAGAAGAAGAAGAAAAACTCACTTCTTACTCTTCACAGTTGTTCTGTATTCATCCTACGAACATGCATCGCCACGCTTCGAGGCCTGGAGAGAGAGAGAGAGAGAGAGAGAGAGAGAGAGAGAGAGAGAGAGAGAGAGAGAGAGAGAGAGAGAGAGAGAAGAAGAAGAAGAAGAAGAAGAAGAAGAAAAACTCACTTCTTACTCTTCACAGTTGTTCTGTATTCATCCTACGAAACATACATCGCCACGCTTCGAGGCCTGTTGACCTGCGCGGTACGAGAGCTGTATGGGAGTTCCTAATTTAGTATGCTAAGGATGGATCATGTCTTTTCTTCTCGTAGCCTTGCAAAATAGGATATAAAGAAATATATCCTCTCGAGTGATCTACATTTCGAATGTAAAATGCACGAGCACGTAACTTTTTTTTCTCTGTTTTCTTTCTTATTTCTAGATGCGTTGTCTTGCTCCCTTGATGTAGACGGCCTCTTCTCACACATGCATTACAGAACGTCTTAGACGAAGAGAAAAATATGTTCCCTGAGCTTCTCTCTTGAAGTGATGATAACCATTGTGTTCGCGCTTGTTGACCAGGGAAACACCACAGAGCCGAGCCAAGCTTAAACAGACTGGGGGAAATGAACAAATTAATCAGCCGAAGGAAGATTAGGTGACAAGACGCAGCTTTGCTTGGGGCTTGAGGAAGGTTTAGGTTGAGGAGGACAACAACCGTGGCAGACTGGAGATGGCGTCAGTGTATGCTTACGCTTGGTTATATATATATATATATATATATATATATATATATATATATATATATATATATATATATGTGGATGTTACTGTATCAAGATACGGAGATACTGAAGCTGTCTCGGACTTCAATACCACTGCTGAAGGTAATTTAAATGATTTATCTTCGGTTTGATCGAGAACCTCTTGAGATAATAACGCGGAAGATATGCCAGCTACGATCAGACATTTTCTTGGCTTTTAAAACTGCCGTATTTTTGTTGTTGCAGCTTTAACCAACCCTTCAAAGGCAGCAGAACTTTTTCCGAGATATGCCGAGTTTTGAAGCGAGTTAAAAAAGGCTGGTACTCTAGAGAATGAGCCAATATAAACGCTTTTGTTATGCCAGTATCAACAGACTTCTAGAGATACTGAATCCTAAAACAACACTACAGAAAAAAAACTATTCCCCTTCGGGTGCCCTACCATAACTAGAGCTTAGGGAAGTGGGTGAAAGTATGGCTGGACAGAGCCTACATGAGCAGGTTAGGATCATCAAGGTCGATCTAAAAACGAAGCTGCGGAAGATGTTGGCCGGTGGAGGTCCTCCATAGAGATCACGAGGTTTTCGAACCAAAAACGAAACTGCAGACTAAAATGGCATGTTTCCAATGACAGCACGTCGACCCCAGTATACCTTATCGTTTCAATTCACTCTATCTCGTGCACGCCTTTCACCCTCCTGCATGTTTAGGCCCAGTCGCTCAGTATCATTATTACTCCATCCTTTCATCTGCAATTTGGTCTACTGGTTCTCCTTGTTCCCTCCACTTCTGATGCATATATCCTCTTTGTCAATCTTTCCTCGCTCATTCTATCCATATGTCCAAACCATTTCAACAAACCCTCTTCTGCTCCCTCAACCTCACTCTTTTTATTACCATACATCTCTGCTACCCTTTCATTACTTACTCGATCAAACCACCTCGCACCACATACTGTCCTCAAACATTTAATTTCCAATGCATCCACCCTCCTCCGCACAACCCTATCCATAGTGTATGCCTTCTAGATAACTTTCTCTCTTTCCACGCATTCTTCAGCGCTCCCAGAACCTTCGCTTCCCGATGATATGACTCACTTCCGCTTCCAAGGTTCCATTCGCTGCCAAGTCCACTCATATAAGGGCAACGAGGAACCATTGCAGAGTCTGGAACACACACACTCCCAAAGGCAGCAGGCGATCCTCTGCCAAGGCCACAAGGAACTTTTCCAGAGCTTGGAATACACCTTAGAGGCGTTAGCAGTTCCTTCACCGGGGCAACAGGGAACCCTTCCAGAGCCTGGAACACTCACCTGAGAGGCAGTAGCATCTCCTCCATAAGGGCAACGAGGAATAGTTCCAGAGCCTGGAATACACACCACGGAGGCAGAAGCAGCTTCTCCATCAGGACAAGGAGAAACAGTTCCAGAGCCTGGAACACACACCTGAGAGGCACTTGCGGTCCTTTACCATCGCCACAAGAAACCCTTCCAGAGCTCGAAGAACACACTTGAGAGGCAGCTGTAGCTCCACCACCAAGATACCAAATTAAGTTCCTCCTCGAGTGTTAGCTTTCCATCAGAATCATATCATCGGCAGACACTCAAGTATTTATGTCTCTTTTTGCACCAAGAAATCGTGAATCGGTTATTAAGGTAGAGAAGACCATCATTGTTCCAAGACGAGGTGTTGGATGCCAACAGACCATACGTTCGTAGAGATATGCAGCTTGTATGGCTCATTGTTCATTATACACATATACTGTTACTAATGGTACAGTGGGCATATACCGTTTCATATGGTGAAGTGGGAAGTGGTGAAGGCCAACCCCTAGAGCTAAAGGAAGGAATTGGCATACTTCATTGTCCTCTGGAATACTGAGTATGTTGTGTATGTGTGTGTATGTGTGTGTGTGTGTGTGTGTGTGTGTGTGTGTGTGTGTGTGTGTGTGTGTAGGCTGTATTTTGAGCGAGTGTTTGGCAGCCATTCACAGCGTCTCAGCACTGACATGTGATAGACTTTCTTAAGATGTACAAAAACCAGCTGGACCAGATTATCCAAATGATCTCTGAAATTCTAACTTCCATCTCTCCAGCGTTATGTTACCAGAAGATGGAATAAATATCTAAGTTAATCACATCAAAGTAAACTTCGAGCGTGTGATTACATTATCATCAGTGTCATGATTTTATGTATCTAGAATATCATTAATATATCTATGAAATCCAACTTATTATGGATCTCTCCGAGCTAAGGGGGTCCAACCCTGAAAGCATACGACAGCCCCCCACGCCCTTCCAATCATATTTCATCCTGCGTCCGGCAACGCGTAAGACAAAGACAGAATTGCGTAAACCATTCACAAGGAGAAATGATTAATCGCTTATTTTCTTGTGTGGTGTCTGGTTCTTAAATGAGAGGCGAAATGTTCTTCTATCGGAAGGAATCGTGACATCTTCCTCTTCTTCTTCTTCTTCTTCTTCTTCTTCTTCTTCTTCTTCTTCTTCTTCCTCTTCTTCTTCTTTTCCTTCTTCTTCTTCTTCCTCTTCTTCTTCTTCTTCTTCTTCTTCTTCTTCTTCTTCTTCTTCTTCTTCTTCTTCTTTTCCTTCTTCCTCTTCTTCTTCTTCTTCTTCTTCTTCTTCTTCTTCTTCTTCTTCTTCTTCCTCTTCTTCTTCTTTTCCTTCTTCTTCTTCCTCTTCTTCTTCTTCTTCTTCTTCCTCTTCTTCTTCTTCTTCTTCCTCTTCTTCTTCTTCTTCTTCTTCTTCTTCTTCTTCTTCCTCTTCTTCTTCTTCTCCCTCTTCTTCTTCCTCTTCTTCTTCTTCTTCCTCTTCTTCT